>NW_027117107.1:0-37041 GCF_024137725.1 Prorops nasuta | reverse complement strand
AATTTGTATAAAAAATATGTATTTTAGTTTTAACCTATTATTGTGTAACATATGGTGTATAAAAATAACTGAAAATATATATTTTAAATTAAATTTATGTTGTTGATATTTTGTCAAGAATAACACATCATTAACTTTTATATTAATAATAAGGAGCTATATTCTTGAGTCGTAAAGTCCATTGGAGCTTGCAAGTCAACTATGGATCCCAAGCTTACAGCAATAAGATTCTACGAATAAAGAAGATGCAATTCATTATTAAAATAGATAATCGTTAACTCAGATTTTTTTGCAGAAACCTAATATCAATAGTGACAAGCTTTCGTATCTATTTCCAATTGGTGATGCTGGAAGAGAACCTCTGAGAGCTCCTGACAGCTCAACTGCCACAGGTCCAAGAAACAGCTATTTACGTAAATCTGTCCAGTGTCATGCAATACATTATCCAGAAGCCATTCTGCTATTATCCAGCTAATGTTTCTACGCAATATAATTAATTACTTATTAATTTTCAAATATACTAAATATGTAAAGAAGAAAAAGCCAATATATTAAAATCCATTTACTTACACTACATCTCATTACGTAACCATGAGTGAATATTGTTGAATGGTGACAGAACAGTTTATAGTTGCAGAATCAGAATACATTCCTGTTGTGGGTAATGTTGCTGGGTCCTTTTGTTCTTTCGCAGTATCCAAAAGCAGCAAATTTGCAATGATTTTACAATTATAGCCTATATTCGAAGAAAACTTTAATACTTAAACTTAAATTGAAGAATATTCAAATGATTAATAGTAACTCCTTACGGATTAAGATATCTTGCATTATTTTCAATTTCTGCTACCAGTGCGTATAGGCAAATTCAGTGGTAAATTGTTATTCTCATCACTTAGAGCTTGTTAATCCTGTAAGTTACGTAGCACTTTAAAGTGGGCAAACAAATCCTTACGCTGCATTATATTAGTCTTCTCTTCCTTCGCTAACTTTTGAAAATTCATATATTACTGTTATCCACGAGTATATTTACCCAGTGGCTGAAAAATATTAGAAAGAGTATGAAAATTCATTCTTAAAAGTAAGCATAAATTATTTCCATATTCATAAAGTTATACATACCTATTCTATTATTTAGCTGGATGTTAGCTGCCACGAAGACATCCATATGTAATGTGCCTGCCCTCCTTCCTTTTTAATCCAGTGTATTATCCTAATAGTTTGCTGCAGGACAGTCTTAAGTCAGAAATAGATTGAAGTGTGATAATTCGGTTCTACTTTCTCTTTACCCTGGCCTACCATGAGGAGATACTCTTTTTTATCTTGATTTTTCATAACGTAAATGATAAATAATTATTCCTGAAATAAAAACGTGCACACACACACATATATATATATATATATATATATATATTATTGTCTTTTCAGATTATATACTCTATTTTTTATCTTATATAATTTATTTTTTTTTTCTTTTTTTCAGTACTCCGAAAATTGATTTACGTTAAATAATATTGGTGGCCCTGAAAAGGGCCGATTTTTGGATCCGACACGTGGCAGAGCACATTCCTTTTTTATACCATGCAATCCGATCCATCTAAAAAAATACCCATTCGAAACCAACAACAGTAAAGCTCATTCAATAATCCGTCCAGTAGCCATTCCGCTCGATCACTTGATTAAGTCGATTAGGTATCGAGTTAGTCAAGTTAGCTAAGAACTCTGGGTCAGACCTAAGGCCTTCCCAGATATTCTTCGCTTGATCGAGAATCGCTGCCCTCGTCCTCGCGCCTGGCTCTATCCATCGTCTGGACATCAATGCCCAGACGTTCTCAATTAAATTGAGATCCGGTGATCGAGCGGGCCAATCCACCACTTCCAACTCCGGGTGTCGCGCAAACCACGCTCGCGTTTCGCGTGAGGTATGGATCGCTGAATTGTCCTGCACAAATCGGATCACCGGTACTTCATCCGCGGGATATACATTACGCACGCTTGGGAGAAAAATTTCTTCCAAGATGCGAATGTATTCCCGGGAATTCATACGTGGAGAAATCTCCACAAGATCACCGATATGTTCACCGGAAATCCAGCCCCATACGCCACACGATACGCGTCCAGACCGATGAGTCTGGAAGACGTGGTTTGGCTGCAACCGGGTATCGTTCGGGCGCCACACGTGCAAGGCCTGAGCCTGAGAGGGCAACGATATGAAAACCTTTTCATCGGTCCATATCGTAGCCTTCCAATCTGCACGGCTCCGCGAAAGATTCGCGAGGGCATAGCCAACTCTCTGCTCACGGTGAGCAGGAGTTAATGGGATTTTACGCGCTGGACGACGGCAGTGAATACCTGCAGAGTGTAAACGCCGCAGGCCGGTGGTCACTGAAGCTGGATAATCTATCTCCTCCACTATGTCGCTGACACTAGCGAAGGGATCTTCTTCGATCCTGCTCAGCAGCTGCTGGTCATCGATCTCCGAAGTCCTTTTCTGCCCTCTGTTCTCCGCTCTCCGGTCACGCAGTGCGTGGTCTCCGCCTTCGCGGTACCGACGTATCCAGCGCCTGACGGTGGTCTCGTGTGCCCCGCAGAGTACAGCGATCTCACTCGCGCTTTTCCCGCACTCAAAATAGCCAATGGCTCTTCCTCTGGTAGCCTCACTATGCTGTGACATCGTCGACGTATCCAATAGATATGAATGTTATAACAAATTAACGTTATTATAGATAAAAGTGAATAATGCCTCGATTATTGAATTAGAAGTATCGATAATAACGTTAATTTGTTATAACATTCATATCTATTGGATACGTCGACGATGTCACAGCATAGTGAGGCTACCAGAGGAAGAGCCATTGGCTATTTTGAGTGCGGGAAAAGCGCGAGTGAGATCGCTGTACTCTGCGGGGCACACGAGACCACCGTCAGGCGCTGGATACGTCGGTACCGCGAAGGCGGAGACCACGCACTGCGTGACCGGAGAGCGGAGAACAGAGGGCAGAAAAGGACTTCGGAGATCGATGACCAGCAGCTGCTGAGCAGGATCGAAGAAGATCCCTTCGCTAGTGTCAGCGACATAGTGGAGGAGATAGATTATCCAGCTTCAGTGACCACCGGCCTGCGGCGTTTACACTCTGCAGGTATTCACTGCCGTCGTCCAGCGCGTAAAATCCCATTAACTCCTGCTCACCGTGAGCAGAGAGTTGGCTATGCCCTCGCGAATCTTTCGCGGAGCCGTGCAGATTGGAAGGCTACGATATGGACCGATGAAAAGGTTTTCATATCGTTGCCCTCTCAGGCTCAGGCCTTGCACGTGTGGCGCCCGAACGATACCCGGTTGCAGCCAAACCACGTCTTCCAGACTCATCGGTCTGGACGCGTATCGTGTGGCGTATGGGGCTGGATTTCCGGTGAACATATCGGTGATCTTGTGGAGATTTCTCCACGTATGAATTCCCGGGAATACATTCGCATCTTGGAAGAAATTTTTCTCCCAAGCGTGCGTAATGTATATCCCGCGGATGAAGTACCGGTGATCCGATTTGTGCAGGACAATTCAGCGATCCATACCTCACGCGAAACGCGAGCGTGGTTTGCGCGACACCCGGAGTTGGAAGTGGTGGATTGGCCCGCTCGATCACCGGATCTCAATTTAATTGAGAACGTCTGGGCATTGATGTCCAGACGATGGATAGAGCCAGGCGCGAGGACGAGGGCAGCGATTCTCGATCAAGCGAAGAATATCTGGGAAGGCCTTAGGTCTGACCCAGAGTTCTTAGCTAACTTGACTAACTCGATACCTAATCGACTTAATCAAGTGATCGAGCGGAATGGCTACTGGACGGATTATTGAATGAGCTTTACTGTTGTTGGTTTCGAATGGGTATTTTTTTAGATGGATCGGATTGCATGGTATAAAAAAGGAATGTGCTCTGCCACGTGTCGGATCCAAAAATCGGCCCTTTTCAGGGCCACCAATATTATTTAACGTAAATCAATTTTCGGAGTACTGAAAAAAAGAAAAAAAAAATAAATTATATAAGATAAAAAATAGAGTATATAATCTGAAAAGACAATAATATATATATATATATATATATATATATATATGTGTGTGTGTGCACGTTTTTATTTCAGGAATAATTATTTATCATTTACGTTATGAAAAATCAAGATAAAAAAGAGTATCTCCTCATGGTAGGCCAGGGTAAAGAGAAAGTAGAACCGAATTATCACACTTCAATCTATTTCTGACTTAAGACTGTCCTGCAGCAAACTATTAGGATAATACACTGGATTAAAAAGGAAGGAGGGCAGGCACATTACATATGGATGTCTTCGTGGCAGCTAACATCCAGCTAAATAATAGAATAGGTATGTATAACTTTATGAATATGGAAATAATTTATGCTTACTTTTAAGAATGAATTTTCATACTCTTTCTAATATTTTTCAGCCACTGGGTAAATATACTCGTGGATAACAGTAATATATGAATTTTCAAAAGTTAGCGAAGGAAGAGAAGACTAATATAATGCAGCGTAAGGATTTGTTTGCCCACTTTAAAGTGCTACGTAACTTACAGGATTAACAAGCTCTAAGTGATGAGAATAACAATTTACCACTGAATTTGCCTATACGCACTGGTAGCAGAAATTGAAAATAATGCAAGATATCTTAATCCGTAAGGAGTTACTATTAATCATTTGAATATTCTTCAATTTAAGTTTAAGTATTAAAGTTTTCTTCGAATATAGGCTATAATTGTAAAATCATTGCAAATTTGCTGCTTTTGGATACTGCGAAAGAACAAAAGGACCCAGCAACATTACCCACAACAGGAATGTATTCTGATTCTGCAACTATAAACTGTTCTGTCACCATTCAACAATATTCACTCATGGTTACGTAATGAGATGTAGTGTAAGTAAATGGATTTTAATATATTGGCTTTTTCTTCTTTACATATTTAGTATATTTGAAAATTAATAAGTAATTAATTATATTGCGTAGAAACATTAGCTGGATAATAGCAGAATGGCTTCTGGATAATGTATTGCATGACACTGGACAGATTTACGTAAATAGCTGTTTCTTGGACCTGTGGCAGTTGAGCTGTCAGGAGCTCTCAGAGGTTCTCTTCCAGCATCACCAATTGGAAATAGATACGAAAGCTTGTCACTATTGATATTAGGTTTCTGCAAAAAAATCTGAGTTAACGATTATCTATTTTAATAATGAATTGCATCTTCTTTATTCGTAGAATCTTATTGCTGTAAGCTTGGGATCCATAGTTGACTTGCAAGCTCCAATGGACTTTACGACTCAAGAATATAGCTCCTTATTATTAATATAAAAGTTAATGATGTGTTATTCTTGACAAAATATCAACAACATAAATTTAATTTAAAATATATATTTTCAGTTATTTTTATACACCATATGTTACACAATAATAGGTTAAAACTAAAATACATATTTTTTATACAAATTTATAACACTTAATATGATTTTATTAAAAGTTCATCACTTACAAGTTATTTTAATAAATTAATACAAATTACAGAGGTTAAGTTGCACATTTTGACACTTCACTCATTGGAATATGCCCTCTTCTTTTTATTGATCTGTCGTTTGATTACTATATTATTACCGCTTCTATCAGTATACCAAAATTCCTATCACTATACCAAAAACGTGCTCGAGCAGAATCAATGGGCACATGGGGTATCATATGTCTTTCTCTCTCACTCTTATGCTATTAGACAGAGAAAGAAGAAAATTCTTACTATACCATTTTATCCCGAGATGATATACTTTTGACAAAAGTAAGACGATCAACCGCTACACTCGAGTATATGCAATTTACCAGATTCTCCTTATTCTCCCCACCACGACTCCAATACGTCATCGTGACGTCATCTGACGTCACCGTGACGTTTTACGCTTTGGTGAGAACTAGAGACCTGAAGCTGTCCAGCTAGTTACAAATCTAGTAGGCCATTCTTCACGAGCAGATTCGATGAATGTCAGTGTACATATAAAGGGGCTAGGATAACTCACTTGGGGTCAGGGAGTACTTCTACAAGTGATATGGTAACTCACTTGGGGTCAGGGAGTACTTATAAAGGGGCTAGGGTAACGCACTTTGGGTCAAGGAGTACTTCTATGGCACTAGGGTAACTCACTGGGGTCAGGGAGTACTACTATAGGACTAGGGTAACTAACTTGCGGTCAGAGAGTACATATAAAAGGGCTAGGATAACTCACTTGGGGTCAGGGAGTACTTATAAAGGGGTTAGGGTAACACACTTGGGGTCAGGGAGTACTTCTATGGGACTAGGGTAACTCACTTGGGGTCTGGGAGTACTTATATGGGACTAGGGTAACTCACTTGGGGTCTGGGAGTACTTATGTGAGACCAGGGTAACTCACTTGGGGCAAGGGTGTACTTATAAAGGGGCTAGGGTAACTCACTTGGGATCAGGGAGTAGTTATATGGGACTAGGGTTACTCACTTGCGGTCAGGGAGTACATATAAAGGGGCTAGGATAACTCACTTGGTGTCTGTGAGTACTTATATGGGACCAGGGTAACTCACTTGGGGTCAGGGAGTACTTACAAAGGGGTTAGGGTAACTCACTTTGCGTCAAGCAGTACATATATGGGACTAGGGTAACTCACTTAGGGTCAGGGAGTACTTTTAAAGGGGCTATGGTAACTCACTTGGGGTCAGGGAGTACTTATACTGGACTGGGGTAACTCACTTGCGGTCAGAGAGTACATACAAAGGGGCTGGGATAACTCACTTGGGGTCAGGGAGTATTTATATAGGGGCTAGGGTAACTCACTTGGGGTCAGGGAGTATTTCTATGGCACTAGGGTATCTCACTGGGGGTATGGGAGTACATATAAAGCGGCTAGGGTAACTCACTTGGAGTCTGGGAGTACATATAAAGGGGCTAGGATAACTCACTTGGGGCCAGGGTGTACTTATAAAGGGGTTAGAATAACTCACTTGCGGTCAGAGAGTATATATAAAGGGGCTAGGATAACTCACGTGGAGTCAGGGAGTACTTATAATGGGCTACGGTAACTCACTTGGGGTCAGGAATTACTTATATGGGACTAGGGTAACTCACTTAGGGTCAGGGAGTACTTATAAAGGGGCTATGGTAACTCACTTGGGGTCAGGGAGTACTTCTATGGCACTAGGGTAACTCACTGGGGTGAGGGAGTACTACTATGGGACTAGGATAACTAACTTGCGGTCAGAGAGTACATATAAAGGGGCTAGGATAACTCACTTAGGGTCAGGGAGTACTTATAAAGGGGTTAGGGTAACACACTTGGGGTCAGGGAGTACTTCTATGGGACTAGGGTAACTCACTTGGGGTCTGGGAGTACTTATATGGGACTAGGGTAACTCACTTGGGGTCTGGGAGTACTTATGTGAGACCAGGGTAACTCACTTGGGGCAAGGGTGTACTTATAAAGGGGCTAGGGTAACTCACTTGGGATCAGGGAGTAGTTATTTGGGACTAGGGTTACTCACTTGCGGTCAGGGAGTACATATAAAGGGGCTAGGATAACTCACTTGGTGTCTGTGAGTACTTATATGGGACCAGGGTAACTCACTTGGGGCCAGGGTGTACTTATTAAGGGGCTAGGGTAACTCACTTGGGGTCAGTGAGTACTTACAAAGGGGTTAGGGTAACTCACTTTGCGTCAAGCAGTACATATATGGGACTAGGGTAACTCACTTAGGGTCAGGGAGTACTTTTAAAGGGGCTATGGTAACTCACTTGGGGTCAGGGAGTACTTATACTGGACTGGGGTAACTCACTTGCGGTCAGAGAGTACATACAAAGGGGCTGGGATAACTCACTTGGGGTCAGGGAGTATTTATATAGGGGCTAGGGTAACTCACTTGGGGTCAGGGAGTATTTCTATGGCACTAGGGTATCTCACTGGGGGTATGGGAGTACATATAAAGCGGCTAGGGTAACTCACTTGGAGTCTGGGAGTACATATAAAGGGGCTAGGATAACTCACTTGGGGCCAGGGTGTACTTATAAAAGGGCTATGGTAACTCACTTGCGGTCAGGGAGTACATATAAAGGGGCTAGGATAACTCACTTGCGGTCAGAGAGTATATATAAAGGGGCTAGGATAACTCACGTGGAGTCAGGGAGTACTTATAATGGGCTACGGTAACTCACTTGGGGTCAGGAATTACTTATATGGGACTAGGGTAACTCACTTAGGGTCAGGGAGTACTTATAAAGGGGCTATGGTAACTCACTTGGGGTCAGGGAGTACTTCTATGGCACTAGGGTAACTCACTGGGGTGAGGGAGTACTACTATGGGACTAGGATAACTAACTTGCGGTCAGAGAGTACATATAAAGGGGCTAGGATAACTCACTTAGGGTCAGGGAGTACTTATAAAGGGGCTATGGTAACTCACTTGGGGTCAGGGAGTACTTATATGGGACTAGGGTAACTCACATAGTGTCATGGTGTATTTATATGGGAGTAGGGTAACTCACTTGGGGTCTGAGAGTACATATAAATGGGATAGGATAACTCACTTGCAGTCAAAGAGTACATATAAAGGGGCTAGGATAACTCACTTGGGGTCAGGGAGTACTTATAAAGGTGATATGGTAACTCACTTGGGGTCAGGGAGTACTTATAAAGGGGCTAGGGTAACTCACTTTGGGTCAAGGAGTACTTATATGGGACTAGGGTAACTCACTCTGTGTCTGTGAGTACTTATATGAGACCAGGGTAACTCACTTGTGGTCAGGGTGTACTTATTAAAGGGCTAGGGTAACTCACTTGGGGTCAGGGAGTACATATAAAACGGCTAGGATAACTCACTTGGGGTCATGGAGTACATATAAAACGGCTAGGATAACTCACTTGCGGTCAGAGATTACATACAAAGGGGTTAGGATAACTCACTTGCGGTCAGAGAGTACATATAAAGGGGCCAGGATAAATCACATGGTGTCAGGGAGTACTTATAAAGGGGCTAGGATAACTCACTTGGTTTCTGTGAGTACTTATAAGGGGCTAGGATAACTCACTTGCGGTCAGAGAGTACATATAAAAGGGCTAGAATAATTCTCTTGGGGTCCGGGAGGACTTCTATGTGACTAGGGTAACTCACTTGCTGTCAGAGAGTACATATAAAGGGGCTAGGATAACTCACTTGGGGTCAGGGAGTACTTATACAGGTGATATGGTAACTCACTTGGGGTCAGGGAGTACTTATAAAGGGGCTAGGGTAACTCACTTGGGGTCAGGGAGTACTTATAAAGGGGCTATGGTAACTCACTTGGGGTCAGGGAGTACTTATATGGGACTAGGGTAACTCACATAGTGTCAGGGTGTATTTATATGGGACTAGGGTAACTCACCTGGGGTCTGAGAGTACATATAAATGGGATAATATAACTCACTTGCAGTCAAAGAGTACATATAAAGGGGCTAGGATAACGCACTTTGGGTCAAGGAGTACTTCTATGGCACTAGGGTAACTCACTGGGGTCAGGGAGTACTACTATAGGACTAGGGTAACTAACTTGCGGTCAGAGAGTACATATAAAGGGGCTAGGATAACTCACTTGGGGTCAGGGAGTACTTATAAAGGGGCTATGGTAACTCACTTGGGGTCAGGGAGTACTTATATGGGACTAGGGTAACTCACATAGGGTCAGGGTGTATTTATATGGGACTAGGGTAACTCACTTGGGGTCTGAGAGTACATATAAATGGGATAGGATAACTCACTTGCAGTCAAAGAGTACATATAAAGGGGCTAGGATAACGCACTTAGGGTCAAGGAGTACTTCTATGGCACTAGGGTAACTCACTGGGGTCAGGGAGTACTACTAAAGGACTAGGGTAACTAACTTGCGGTCAGAGAGTACATATAAAGGGGCTAGGATAACTCACTTGGGGTCAGGGAGTACTTATAAAGGGGTTAGGGTAACACACTTGGGGTCAGGGAGTACTTCTATGGGACTAGGGTAACTCACTTGGGGTCTGGGAGTACTTATATGGGACTAGGGTAACTCACTTGGGGTCTGGGAGTACTTATGTGGGACCAGGGTAACTCACTTGGGGCAAGGGTGTACTTATAAAGGGGCTAGGGTAACTCACTTGGGATCAGGGAGTAGTTATATGGGACTAGGGTAACTCACTTGGGGTTAGGGAGTACATATAAAACGGCTAGGATAACTCACTTGCGGTCAGAGAGTACATATAAAGGGGCTAGAATAACTCTCTTGGGTTCAGGGAGTACTTCTATGTGACTAGGGTAACTCACTTGCGGTCAGAGAGTACATATAATGGGGCTAGGATAACTCACTTGGGGTCAGGGAGTACTTATACAGGTGATATGGTAACTCACTTGGGGTCAGGGAGTACTTATAAAGGGGCTAGGGTAACGCACTTTGGGTCAAGTAGTACTTATATGGGACTAGGGTAACTCACTTGGTGTGTGAGTACTTATATAGGACTAGGGTAACTCACTTGGAGTCAGGGAGTACTTATAAAGGGGCTAGGTTAACTCACTTTGGGTCAAGGAGTACTTATATGGGACTAGGGTAACTCACTTGGTGTCTGTGAGTACTTATATGGGACCAGGGTAACTCACTTGTGGTCAGAGAGTACTTATAAGGGACTTGGGTAACTCACTGGGGGTCTGGGAGTACATATAAAGGGGCTAGGATAACTCACTTGCGGTCAGAGAGTACATATAAAGGGGCTAGAATAACTCTCTTGGGGTCAGGGAGTACTTCTATGTGACTAGGGTAACTCACTTGCGGTCAGAGAGTACATATAAAGGGGCTAGGATAACTCACTTGGGGTCAGGGAGTACTTATACAGGTGATATGGTAACTCACTTGGGGTCAGGGAGTACTTATAAAGGGGCTAGGGTAACGCACTTTGGGTCATGGAGTACTTATATGGGAATAGGGTAACTCACTTGGTGTCTGTGAGTACTTATATAGGACCAGGGTAACTCACTTGGAGTCAGGGAGTACTTATAAAGGGGCTAGGTTAACTCATTTTGGGTCAAGGAGTACTTATATGGGACCAGGGTAACTCACTTGGGGCCAGGGTGTACTTATTAAGGGGGTAGGGTAACTCACTTGGGGTCAGGGAGTACTTATAAGGGACTAGGGTAACTCACTAGGGGTCTGGGAGTACATATAAAGGGGCTAGGATAACTCACTTTCGGTCAGAGAGTACATATAAAGGGGCTAGGATAACTCAATTGGGGTCAGGGAGTACTTATACAGGTGATATGGTAACTCACTTGGGGTCAGGGAGTACTTATATGGGACTAGGGTAACTCACTGGGGGTCTAGGAGTACATATAAACGGGCTAGGATAACTCACTTGCGGTCAGATAGTACATATAAAGGGGCTAGAATAACTCTCTTGGGGTCAGGGAGTACTTCTATGTGTCTAGGGTAACTCACTTGCGGTCAGAGAGTACATATAAAGGGGCTAGGATAACTCACTTGGGGTCAGGGAGTACTTATACAGGTGATATGGTAACTCACTTGGGGTCAGGGAGTACTTATAAAGGGGCTAGGGTAACGCACTTTGGGTCATGGAGTACTTATATGGGAATAGGGTAACTCACTTGGTGTCTGTGAGTACTTATATAGGACCAGGGTAACTCACTTGGAGTCAGGGAGTACTTATAAAGGGGCTAGGTTAACTCATTTTGGGTCAAGGAGTACTTATATGGGACCAGGGTAACTCACTTGGGGCCAGGGTGTACTTATTAAGGGGGTAGGGTAACTCACTTGGGGTCAGGGAGTACTTATAAGGGACTAGGGTAACTCACTAGGGGTCTGGGAGTACATATAAAGGGGCTAGGATAACTCACTTTCGGTCAGAGAGTACATATAAAGGGGCTAGGATAACTCAATTGGGGTCAGGGAGTACTTATACAGGTGATATGGTAACTCACTTGGGGTCAGGGAGTACTTATATGGGACTAGGGTAACTCACTTGTGGTCAGGGAGTACTTATAAAGGGGCTAGGGTAACTCACTTTGGGTCAAGGAGTACTTATATTGGACTAGGCTAACTCACTTGGTGTCTGGGAGTACTTATGTGGGACCAGGGTATCTCACTTGGGGCCAGGGTGTACTTATAAAGGGGCTAGGGTAACTCACATGGGATCAGGGAGTAGTTATATGGGACTAGGTTTACTCACTTGCGGTCAGAGAGTACATATAAAGGGGCTAGGATAACTCACTAGGGGTCAGGGAGTACTTATATAGGGGCTAGGGAAACTCACTTGGGGTCAGGGAGTACTTATATGGGACCAGGGTAACTCACATAGGGTCAGAGTGTATTTATATGGGACTAGGGTAACTCACTTGGGGTCTGAGAGTACATATAAAGGGGATAGGATAACTCACATGGTGTCAGGGAGTACTTAAAAAGTGGTTAGGATAACTCACTTGGAGCCAGGGAGTACTTATAAAGGGGATAGGGTAACTCACTTTGGGTCAAGGAGTACTTATATGGGACTAGGGTAACTCACTTGGTGTCTGTGAGTACTTATATGAGACCAGGGTAACTCACTTGGGGCCAGGGTGTACTTATTAAAGGGCTAGGGTAACTCACTTGGGGTCAGGGAGTACATATAAAACGGCTAGGATAACTCACTTGCGGTCAGAGAGTACATATTAAGGGGCTAGAATAACTCTCTTGGGTTCAGGGAGTACTTCTATGTGACTAGGGTAACTCACTTGCGGTCAGAGAGTACATATAATGGGGCTAGGATAACTCACTTGGGGTCAGGGAGTACTTATACAGGTGATATGGTAACTCGCTTGGGGTCAGGGAGTACTTATAAAGGGGCTAGGGTAACGCACTTTGGGTCAAGTATTACTTATATGGGACTAGGGTAACTCACTTGGTGTGTGAGTACTTATATAGGACTAGGGTAACTCACTTGGAGTCAGGGAGTACTTATAAAGGGGCTAGGTTAACTCACTTTGGGTCAAGGAGTACTTATATGGGACTAGGGTAACTCACTTGGTGTCTGTGAGTACTTATATGGGACCAGGGTAACTCACTTGTGGTCAGAGAGTACTTATAAGGGACTTGGGTAACTCACTGGGGGTCTGGGAGTACATATAAAGGGGCTAGGATAACTCACTTGGGGTCAGGGAGTACTTATACAGGTGATATGGTAACTCACTTGGGGTCAGGGAGTACTTATAAAGGGGCTAGGTTAACTCACTTTGGGTCAAGGAGTACTTATATGGGACTAGGGTAACTCACTTGGTGTCTGTGAGTACTTATATGGGACCAGGGTAACTCACTTGTGGTCAGAGAGTACTTATAAGGGACTAGGGTAACTCACTGGGGGTCTAGGAGTACATATAAACGGGCTAGGATAACTCACTTGCGGTCAGATAGTACATATAAAGGGGCTAGAATAACTCTCTTGGGGTCAGGGAGTACTTCTATGTGTCTAGGGTAACTCACTTGCGGTCAGAGAGTACATATAAAGGGGCTAGGATAACTCACTTGGGGTCAGGGAGTACTTATACAGGTGATATGGTAACTCACTTGGGGTCAGGGAGTACTTATAAAGGGGCTAGGGTAACGCACTTTGGGTCATGGAGTACTTATATGGGAATAGGGTAACTCACTTGGTGTCTGTGAGTACTTATATAGGACCAGGGTAACTCACTTGGAGTCAGGGAGTACTTATAAAGGGGCTAGGTTAACTCATTTTGGGTCAAGGAGTACTTATATGGGACCAGGGTAACTCACTTGGGGCCAGGGTGTACTTATTAAGGGGGTAGGGTAACTCACTTGGGGTCAGGGAGTACTTATAAGGGACTAGGGTAACTCACTAGGGGTCTGGGAGTACATATAAAGGGGCTAGGATAACTCACTTTCGGTCAGAGAGTACATATAAAGGGGCTAGAATAACTCTCTTGGGGTCATGGTGTACTTCTATGTGACTAGGGTAACTAACTTGCGGTCAGAGAGTACATATAAAGGGGCTAGGATAACTCAATTGGGGTCAGGGAGTACTTATACAGGTGATATGGTAACTCACTTGGGGTCAGGGAGTACTTATATGGGACTAGGGTAACTCACTTGTGGTCAGGGAGTACTTATAAAGGGGCTAGGGTAACTCACTTTGGGTCAAGGAGTACTTATATTGGACCAGGCTAACTCACTTGGTGTCTGGGAGTACTTATGTGGGACCAGGGTATCTCACTTGGGGCCAGGGTGTACTTATAAAGGGGCTAGGGTAACTCACATGGGATCAGGGAGTAGTTATATGGGACTAGGTTTACTCACTTGCGGTCAGAGAGTACATATAAAGGGGCTAGGATAACTCACTAGGGGTCAGGGAGTACTTATATAGGGGCTAGGGAAACTCACTTGGGGTCAGGGAGTACTTATATGGGACTAGGGTAACTCACATAGGGTCAGAGTGTATTTATATGGGACTAGGGTAACTCACTTAGGGTCTGAGAGTACATATAAAGGGGATAGGATAACTCACATGGTGTCAGGGAGTACTTAAAAAGTGGTTAGGATAACTCACTTGGAGCCAGGGAGTACTTATAAAGGGGATAGGGTAACTCACATTGGGTCAAGGAGTACTTATATGGGACTAGGGTAACTCACTTGGTGTCTGTGAGTACTTATATGAGACCAGGGTAACTCACTTGGGGCCAGGGTGTACTTATTAAAGGGCTAGGGTAACTCACTTGGGGTCAGGGAGTACATATAAAACGGCTAGGATAACTCACTTGCGGTCAGAGAGTACATATAAAGGGGCTAGAATAACTCTCTTGGGTTCAGGGAGTACTTCTATGTGACTAGGGTAACTCACTTGCGGTCAGAGAGTACATATAATGGGGCTAGGATAACTCACTTGGGGTCAGGGAGTACTTATACAGGTGATATGGTAACTCACTTGGGGTCAGGGAGTACTTATAAAGGGGCTAGGGTAACGCACTTTGGGTCAAGTATTACTTATATGGGACTAGGGTAACTCACTTGGTGTGTGAGTACTTATATAGGACTAGGGTAACTCACTTGGAGTCAGGGAGTACTTATAAAGGGGCTAGGTTAACTCACTTTGGGTCAAGGAGTACTTATATGGGACTAGGGTAACTCACTTGGTGTCTGTGAGTACTTATATGGGACCAGGGTAACTCACTTGTGGTCAGAGAGTACTTATAAGGGACTTGGGTAACTCACTGGGGGTCTGGGAGTACATATAAAGGGGCTAGGATAACTCACTTGCGGTCAGAGAGTACATATAATGGGGCTAGAATAACACTCTTGGGGTCAGGGAGTCCTTCTATGTGTCTAGGGTAACTCACTTGCGGTCAAAGAGTACATATAAAGGGGCTAGGATAACTCACTTGGGGTCAGGGAGTACTTATAAAGGTGATATGGTAACTCACTTGGGGTCAGGGAGTACTTATAAAGGAGCTAGGGTAAATCACTTTGGGGAAAGGAGTACTTATATGGGACTAGGGTAACTCACTCTGTGTCTGTGAGTACTTATATGAGACCAGGGTAACTCACTTAGGGTCAGGGTGTACTTATTAAAGGGCTAGGGTAACGCACTTTGGGTCAAGGAATACTTCTATGGCACTAGGGTAACTCACTGGGGTCAGGGAGTACTACTATAGGACTAGGGTAACTAACTTGCGGTCAGAGAGTACATATAAATGGGCTAGGATAACTCACTTGGGGTCAGGGAGTACTTATAAAGGGGTTAGGGTAACACACTTGGGGTCAGGGAGTACTTCTATGGCACTAGGGTAACTCACTTGGTGTCTTTGAGTACTTATATGGGACCAGGGTAACTCACTTGGGGCCAGGGTGTACTTATTAAGGGGCTAGGGTAACTCACTTGGGGTCAGGGAGTACTTATAAAGGGGTTAGGGTAACTCACATTGCGTCAAGCAGTACTTATATGGGACTAGGGTAACTCACTTAGGGTCAGGGAGTACTTATAAAGGGGCTATGGTAACTCACTTGGGGTCAGGGAGTACTTATATTGGACTGGGGTAACTCACTTGCGGTCAGAGAGTACATACAAAGGGGTTGGGATAACGCACTTGGGGTCAGGGAGTATTTATATAGGGGCTATGGTAACTCACTTGTGGTCAGGGAGTATTTCTATGGCACTAGGGTAACTCACTGGGGGTATGGGAGTACATATAAAGCGGCTAGGGTAACTCACTTGGAGTCTGGGAGTACATATAAAGGGGCTAGGATAACTCACTTGGGGCCAGGGTGTACTTATAAAAGGGCTATGGTAACTCACTTGCGGTCAGGGAGTACTTATATGAGACTAGGGTAACACACTAGGTGTCAGGGAGTACTTAAAAAGTGGTTAGGATAACTCACTTGGAGTCAGGGAGTACTTATAAAGGGGATAGGGTAACTCACTTTGGGTCAAGGAGTACTTACATGGGACTAGGGTAACTCACTTGGTGTCTGTGAGTACTTATATAGGACTAGGGTAACTCACTTGGAGTCAGGGAGTACTTATAAAGGGGCTAGGTTAACTCACTTTGGGTCAAGGAGTACTTATATGGGACTAGGGTAACTCACTTGGTGTGTGAGTACTTATATAGGACTAGGGTAACTCACTTGGAGTCAGGGAGTACTTATAAAGGGGCTAGGTTAACACACTTTGGGTCAAGTAGTACTTATATGGGACCAGGGTAACTCACTTGTGGTCAGAGAGTACATATAATGGGGCTAGGATAACTCACTTGGGGTCAGGGAGTACTTATACAGGTGATATGGTAACTCACTTGGGGTCAGGGAGTACTTATAAAGGGGCTAGGGTAACGCACTTTGGGTCAAGTAGTACTTATATGGGACTAGGGTAACTCACTTGGTGTGTGAGTACTTATATAGGACTAGGCTAACTCACTTGGAGTCAGGGAGTACTTATAAAGGGGCTAGGTTAACACACTTTGGGTCAAGTAGTACTTATATGGGACCAGGGTAACTCACTTGTGGTCAGAGAGTACTTATAAGGGACTTGGGTAACTCACTGGGGGTCTGGGAGTACATATAAAGGGGCTAGGATAACTCACTTGCGGTCAGAGAGTACATATAAAGGGGCTAGAATAACTCTCTTGGGGTCAGGGAGTACTTCTATGTGACTAGGGTAACTCACTTGCGGTCAGAGAGTACATATAAAGGGGCTAGGATAACTCAATTGGGGTCAGGGAGTACTTATACAGGTGATATGGTAACTCACTTGGGGTCAGGGAGTACTTATAAAGGGGCTAGGATAACTCACTTGCGGTCAGATAGTACATATAAAGGGGCTAGAATAACTCTCTTGGGGTCAGGGAGTACTTCTATGTGTCTAGGGTAACTCACTTGCGGTCAGAGAGTACATATAAAGGGGCTAGGATAACTCACTTGGGGTCAGGGAGTACTTATAAGGGACTAGGGTAACTCACTGGGGGTCTAGGAGTACATATAAACGGGCTAGGATAACTCACTTGCGGTCAGATAGTACATATAAAGGGGCTAGAATAACTCTCTTGGGGTCAGGGAGTACTTCTATGTGTCTAGGGTAACTCACTTGCGGTCAGAGAGTACATATAAAGGGGCTAGGATAACTCACTTGGGGTCAGGGAGTACTTATACAGGTGATATGGTAACTCACTTGGGGTCAGGGAGTACTTATAAAGGGGCTAGGGTAACGCACTTTGGGTCATGGAGTACTTATATGGGAATAGGGTAACTCGCTTGGTGTCTGTGAGTACTTATATAGGACCAGGGTAACTCACTTGGAGTCAGGGAGTACTTATAAAGGGGCTAGGTTAACTCATTTTGGGTCAAGGAGTACTTATATGGGACCAGGGTAACTAACTTGGGGCCAGGGTGTACTTATTAAGGGGGTAGGGTAACTCACTTGGGGTCAGGGAGTACTTATAAGGGACTAGGGTAACTCACTAGGGGTCTGGGAGTACATATAAAGGGGCTAGGATAACTCACTTTCGGTCAGAGAGTACATATAAAGGGGCTAGAATAACTCTCTTGGGGTCATGGTGTACTTCTATGTGACTAGGGTAACTAACTTGCGGTCAGAGAGTACATATAAAGGGGCTAGGATAACTCAATTGGGGTCAGGGAGTACTTATACAGGTGATATGGTAACTCACTTGGGGTCAGGGAGTACTTCTATGGGACTAGGGTAACTCACTTGGGGTCTGGGAGTACTTATATGGGACTAGGGTAACTCACTTGTGGTCAGGGAGTACTTATAAAGGGGCTAGGGTAACTCACTTTGGGTCAAGGAGTACTTATATTGGACTAGGCTAACTCACTTGGTGTCTGGGAGTACTTATGTGGGACCAGGGTATCTCACTTGGGGCAAGGGGTGTACTTATAAAGGGGCTAGGGTAACTCACTTGGGATCAGGGAGTAGTTATATGGGACTAGGGTTACTCACTTGCGGTCAGGGAGTACATATAAAGGGGCTAGGATAACTCACTTGGTGTCTGTGAGTACTTATATGGGACCAGGGTAACTCACTTGGGGTCTGGGAGTACTTATATGGGACTAGGGTAACTCACTTGGGGTCTGGGAGTACTTATGTGGGACCAGGGTAACTCACTTGGGGCAAGGGTGTACTTATAAAGGGGCTAGGGCAACTCACTTGGGATCAGGGAGTAGTTATATGGGACTAGGGTTACTCACTTGCGGTCAGGGAGTACATATAAAGGGGCTAGGATAACTCACTTGGTGTCTGTGAGTACTTATATGGGACCAGGGTAACTCACTTGGGGTCAGGGAGTACTTATAAAGGGGCTAGGTTAACTCACTTTGGGTCAAGGAGTACTTATATGGGACTAGGGTAACTCACTTGGTGTCTTTGAGTACTTATATGGGACCAGGGTAACTCACTTGGGGCCAGGGTGTACTTATTAAGGGGCTAGGGTAACTCACTTGGGGTCAGGGAGTACTTATAAAGGGGTTAGGGTAACTCACTTTGCGTCAAGCAGTACATATATGGGACTAGGGTAACTCACTTAGGGTCAGGGAGTACTTTTAAAGGGGCTATGGTAACTCACTTGGGGTCAGGGAGTACTTATACTGGACTGGGGTAACTCACTTGCGGTCAGAGAGTACATACAAAGGGGCTGGGATAACTCACTTGGGGTCAGGGAGTATTTATATAGGGGCTAGGGTAACTCACTTGGGGTCAGGGAGTATTTCTATGGCACTAGGGTATCTCACTGGGGGTATGGGAGTACATATAAAGCGGCTAGGGTAACTCACTTGGAGTCTGGGAGTACATATAAAGGGGCTAGGATAACTCACTTGGGGCCAGGGTGTACTTATAAAAGGGCTATGGTAACTCACTTGCGGTCAGGGAGTACTTATATGAGACTAGGGTAACACACTAGGGGTCAGGGAGTACTTATAAAGGGGTTAGAATAACTCACTTGCGGTCAGAGAGTATATATAAAGGGGCTAGGATAACTCACGTGGAGTCAGGGAGTACTTATAATGGGCTACCGGTAACTCACTTGGGGTCAGGAATTACTTATATGGGACTAGGTAACTCACTTAGGGTCAGGGAGTACTTATAAAGGGGCTATGGTAACTCACTTGGGGGTCAGGGAGTACTTATATGGGACTAGGGTAACTCACATAGGGTCAGGGTGTATTTATATGGGACTAGGGAAACTCACTTAGGGTCTGAGAGTACATATAAATGGGATAGGATAACTCACTTGCAGTCAAAGAGTACATATAAAGGGGCTAGGATAACGCACTTTGGGTCAAGGAGGTACTTCTATGGCACTAGGGTAACTCACTGGGGTCAGGGAGTACTACTATAGGACTAGGGTAACTAACTTGCGGTCAGAGAGTACATATAAAGGGGCTAGGATAACTCACCATGGGGTCAGGGAGTACTTATAAAGGGGTTAGTGTAACACACTTGGGGTCAGGGAGTACTTCTATGGGACTAGGGTAACTCACTTAGGGTCTGGGAGTACTTATATGGGACTAGGGTAACTCACTTGGGGTCTGGGAGTACTTATGTGGGACCAGGGTAACTCACTTGGGGCAAGGGTGTACTTATAAAGGGGCTAGGGTAACTCACTTGGGATCAGGGAGTAGTTATATGGGACTAGGGTAACTCACTTGGGGGTCAGGGAGTACATATAAAACGGCTAGGATAACTCACTTGCGGTCAGAGAGTATATATAAAGGGGCTAGAATAACTCTCTTGGGTTCAGGGGAGTACTTCTATGTGACTAGGGTAACTCACTTGCGGTCAGAGAGTACATATAATGGGGGCTAGGATAACTCACTTGGGGTCAGGGAGTACTTATACAGGTGATATGGTAACTCACTTGGGGTCAGGGAGTACTTATAAAGGGGCTAGGGTAACGCACTTTGGGTCAAGTAGTACTTATATGGGACTAGGGTAACTCACTTGTGTGTGAGTACTTATATAGGACTAGGGTAACTCACTTGGAGTCAGGGAGTACTTATAAAGGGGCTAGGTTTAACTCACTTTGGGTCAAGGAGTACTTATATGGGACTAGGGTAACTCACTTGGTGTCTGTGAGTACTTATATGGGACCAGGGTATCTCACTTGTGGTCAGAGAGTACTTATAAGGGACTTGGGTAACTCACTGGGGGTCTGGGGAGGTACATATAAAGGGGCTAGGATAACTCACCTGCGGTCAGAGAGTACATATAAAGGGGCTAGAATAACTCTCTTGGGGTCAGGGAGTACTT
This sequence comes from Prorops nasuta, assembly GCF_024137725.1. NCBI lineage: Eukaryota > Metazoa > Arthropoda > Insecta > Hymenoptera > Bethylidae > Prorops > Prorops nasuta. Next base: position 16,221 of record NW_027117107.1, on the reverse strand, counting down.
CTATGTGACTAGGGTAACTCACTTGCGGTCAGAGAGTACATATAAAGGGGCTAGGATAACTCACTTGGGGTCAGGGAGTACTTATAAAGGGGCTAGGTTAACTCACTTTGGGTCAAAGAGTACTTATATGGGACTAGGGTAACTCACTTGGTGTCTGTGAGTACTTATATGGGACCAGGGTAACTCACTTGTGGTCAGAGAGTACTTATAAGGGACTAGGGTAACTCACTGGGGGTCTAGGAGTACATATAAACGGGCTAGTCTAACTCACTTGCGGTCAGATAGTACATATAAAGGGGCTAGAATAACTCTCTTGGGGTCAGGGAGTACTTCTATTTGTCTATGGTAACTCACTTGCGGTCAGAGAGTACATATAAGGGGCTAGGATAACTCACTTGGGGTCAGGGAGTACTTATACAGGTGATATGGTAACTCACTTGGGGTCAGGGAGTACTTATAAAGGGGCTAGGGTAACGCACTTTGGGTCATGGAGTACTTATATGGGAATAGGGTAACTCACTTGGTGTCTGTGAGTACTTATATAGGACCAGGGTAACTCACTTGGAGTCAGGGAGTACTTATAAAGGGGCTAGGTTAACTCATTTTGGGTCAAGGAGTACTTATATGGGACCAGGGTAACTCACTTGGGGCCAGGGTGTACTTATTAAGGGGGTAGGGTAACTCACTTGGGGTCAGGGAGTACTTATAAGGGACTAGGGTAACTCACTAGGGGTCTGGGAGTACATATAAAGGGGCTAGGATAACTCACTTTCGGACAGAGAGTACATATAAAGGGGCTAGAATAACTCTCTTGGGGTCATGGTGTACTTCTATGTGACTAGGGTAACTAACTTGCGGTCAGAGAGTACATATAAAGGGGTTAGGATAACTCAATTGGGGTCAGGGAGTACTTATACAGGTGATATGGTAACTCACTTGGGGTCAGGGAGTACTTCTATGGGACTAGGGTAACTCACTTGGGGTCTGGGAGTACTTATATGGGACTAGGGTAACTCACTTGTGGTCAGGGAGTACTTATAAAGGGGCTAGGTTAACTCACTTTGGGTCAAGGAGTACTTATATTGGACTAGGCTAACTCACTTGGTGTCTGGGAGTACTTATGTGGGACCAGGGTATCTCACTTGGGGCCAGGGTGTACTTATAAAGGGGCTAGGGTAACTCACATGGGATCAGGGAGTAGTTATATGGGACTAGGTTTACTCACTTGCGGTCAGAGAGTACATATAAAGGGGCTAGGATAACTCACTAGGGGTCAGGGAGTACTTATATAGGGGCTAGGGAAACTCACTTGGGGTCAGGGAGTACTTATATGGGACTAGGGTAACTCACATAGGGTCAGAGAGTACATATAAAGGGGATAGGATAACTCACATGGTGTCAGGGAGTACTTAAAAAGTGGTTAGGATAACTCACTTGGAGTCAGGGAGTACTTATAAAGGGGATAGGGTAACTCACTTTGGGTCAAGGAGTACTTATATGGGACTAGGGTAACTCACTTGGTGTCTGTGAGTACTTATATGAGACCAGGGTAACTCACTTGGGGCCAGGGTGTACTTATTAAAGGGCTAGGGTAACTCACTTGGGGTCAGGGAGTACATATAAAACGGCTAGGATAACTCACTTGCGGTCAGAGAGTACATATAAAGGGGCTAGAATAACTCTCTTGGGTTCAGGGAGTTCTTCTATGGGACTAGGGTAACTCACTTGCGGTCAGAGAGTACATATAATGGGGCTAGGATAACTCACTTGGGGTCAGGGAGTACTTATAAAGGGGCTATGGTAACTCACTAGGGGTCAGGGAGTACTTATATGGGACTAGGGTAACTCACATAGGGTCAGGGTGTATTTATATGGGACTAGGGTAACTCACTTGGGGTCTGAGAGTACATATAAATGGGATAGGATAACTCACTTGCAGTCAAAGAGTACATATAAAGGGGCTAGGATAACGCACTTTGGGTCAAGGAGTACTTCTATGGCACTAGGGTAACTCACTGGGGTCAGGGAGTACTACTATAGGACTAGGGTAACTAACTTGCGGTCAGAGAGTACATATAAAGGGGCTAGGATAACTCACTTGGGGTCAGGGAGTACTTATAAAGGGGTTAGGGTAACTCACTTGGGGTCTGGGAGTACTTATATGGGACTAGGGTAACTCACTTGGGGTCTGGGAGTACTTATGTGGGACCAGGGTAACTCACTTGGGGCAAGGGTGTACTTATAAAGGGGCTAGGGTAACTCACTTGGGATCAGGGAGTAGTTATATGGGACTAGGGTAACTCACTTGGGGTCAGGGAGTACATATAAAACGGCTAGGATAACTCACTTGCGGTCAGAGAGTACATATAAAGGGGCTAGAATAACTCTCTTGGGTTCAGGGAGTACTTCTATGTGACTAGGGTAACTCACTTGCGGTCAGAGAGTACATATAATGGGGCTAGGATAACTCACTTGGGGTCAGGGAGTACTTATACAGGTGATATGGTAACTCACTTGGGGTCAGGGAGTACTTATAAAGGGGCTAGGGTAACGCACTTTGGGTCAAGTAGTACTTATATGGGACTAGGGTAACTCACTTGGTGTCTGTGAGTACTTATATGGGACCAGGGTAACTCACTTGTGGTCAGAGAGTACTTATAAGGGACTTGGGTAACTCACTGGGGGTCTGGGAGTACATATAAAGGGGCTAGGATAACTCACCTGCGGTCAGAGAGTACTTCTATGTGACTAGGGTAACTCACTTGCGGTCAGAGAGTACATATAAAGGGGCTAGGATAACTCACTTGTGGTCAGGGAGTACTTATACAGGTGATATGGTAACTCACTTGGGGTCAGGGAGTACTTATAAAGGGGCTAGGTTAACTCACTTTGGGTCAAGGAGTACTTATATGGGACTAGGGTAACTCACTTGGTGTCTGTGAGTACTTATATGGGACCAGGGTAACTCACTTGTGGTCAGAGAGTACTTATAAGGGGGCTAGGTTAACTCATTTTGGGTCAAGGAGTACTTATATGGGACCAGGGTAACTCACTTGGGGCCAGGGTGTACTTATTAAGGGGGTCGGGTAACTCACTTGGGGTCAGGGAGTACTTATAAGGGACTAGGGTAACTCACTAGGGGTCTGGGAGTACATATAAAGGGGCTAGGATAACTCACTTTCGGTCAGAGAGTACATATAAAGGGGCTAGAATAACTCTCTTGGGGTCATGGTGTACTTCTATGTGACTAGGGTAACTAACTTGCGGTCAGAGAGTACATATAAAGGGGCTAGGATAACTCAATTGGGGTCAGGGAGTACTTATACAGGTGATATGGTAACTCACTTGGGGTCAGGGAGTACTTCTATGGGACTAGGGTAACTCACTTGGGGTCTGGGAGTACTTATATGGGACTAGGGTAACTCACATGTGGTCAGGGAGTACTTATAAAGGGGCTAGGGTAACTCACTTTGGCTCAAGGAGTACTTATATTGGACTAGGCTAACTCACTTGGTGTCTGGGAGTACTTATGTGGGACCAGGGTATCTCACTTGGGGCCAGGGTGTACTTATAAAGGGGCTAGGGTAACTCACATGGGATCAGGGAGTAGTTATATGGGACTAGGTTTACTCACTTGCGGTCAGAGAGTACATATAAAGGGGCTAGGATAACTCACTAGGGGTCAGGGAGTACTTATATAGGGGCTAGGGAAACTCACTTGGGGTCAGGGAGTACTTATATGGGACTAGGGTAACTCACATAGGGTCAGAGTGTATTTATATGGGACTAGGGTAACTCACTTGGGGTCTGAGAGTACATATAAAGGGGATAGGATAACTCACATGGTGTCAGGGAGTACTTAAAAAGTGGTTAGGATAACTCACTTGGAGTCAGGGAGTACTTATAAAGGGGATAGGGTAACTCACTTTGGGTCAAGGAGTACTTATATGGGACTAGGGTAACTCACTTGGTGTCTGTGAGTACTTATATGAGACCAGGGTAACTCACTTGGGGCCAGGGTGTACTTATTAAAGGGTACGGTAACTCACTTGGGGTCAGGGAGTACATATAAAACGGCTAGGATAACTCACTTGCGGTCAGAGAGTACATATAAAGGGGCTAGAATAACTCTCTTGGGTTCAGGGAGTTCTTCTATGTGACAAGGGTAACTCACTTGCGGTCAGAGAGTACATATAATGGGGCTAGGATAACTCACTTGGGGTCAGGGAGTACTTATACAGGTGATATGGTAACTCACTTGGGGTCAGGGAGTACTTATAAAGGGGCTAGGGTAACGCACTTTGGGTCAAGTAGTATTTATATGGGACTAGGGTAACTCACTTGGTGTGTGAGTACTTATATAGGACTAGGGTAACTCACTTGGAGTCAGGGAGTACTTATAAAGGGGCTAGGTTAACTCACTTTGGGTCAAGGAGTACTTATATGGGACTAGGGTAACTCACTTGGTGTCTGTGAGTACTTATATGGGACCAGGGTAACTCACTTGTGGTCAGAGAGTACTTATAAAGGACTTGGGTAACTCACTGGGGGTCTGGGTGTACATATAAAGGGGCTAGGATAACTCACTTGCGGTCAGAGAGTACATATAAAGGGGCTAGAATAACACTCTTGGGGTCAGGGAGTCCTTCTATGTGTCTAGGGTAACTCACTTGCGGTCAAAGAGTACATATAAAGGGGCTAGGATAACTCACTTGGGGTCAGGGAGTACTTATAAAGGTGATATGGTAACTCACTTGGGGTCAGGGAGTACTTATAAAGGAGCTAGGGTAACTCACTTTGGGGAAAGGAGTACTTATATGGGACTAGGGTAACTCACTCTGTGTCTGTGAGTACTTATATGAGACCAGGGTAACTCACTTAGGGTCAGGGTGTACTTATTAAAGGGCTAGGGTAACGCACTTTGGGTCAAGGAATACTTCTATGGCACTAGGGTAACTCACTGGGGTCAGGGAGTACTACTATAGGACTAGGGTAACTAACTTGCGGTCAGAGAGTACATATAAATGGGCTAGGATAACTCACATGGGGTCAGGGAGTACTTATAAAGGGGTTAGGGTAACACACTTGGGGTCAGGGAGTACTTCTATGGCACTAGGGTAACTCACTTGGGGTCTGGGAGTACTTATATGGGACTAGAGTAACTCACTTGGGGTCTGGGAGTACTTATGTGGGACCAGGGTAACTCACTTGGGATCAGGGAGTAGTTATATGGGACTAGGGTTACTCACTTGCGGTCAGAGAGTACATATAAAGGGGCTAGGATAACTCACTTGGTGTCTGTGAGTACTTATATGGGACCAGGGTAACTCACTTGGGGTCAGGGAGTACTTATAAAGGGGCTAGGTTAACTCACTTTGGGTCAAGGAGTACTTATATGGGACTAGGGTAACTCACTTGGTGTCTTTGTGTACTTATATGGGACCAGGGTAACTCACTTGGGGCCAGGGTGTACTTATTAAGGGGCTAGGGTAACTCACTTGGGGTCAGGGAGTACTTATAAAGGGGTTAGGGTAACTCACTTTGCGTCAAGCAGTACTTATATGGGACTAGGGTAACTCACTTAGGGTCAGGGAGTACTTATAAAGGGGCTATGGTAACTCACTTGGGGTCAGGGAGTACTTATATTGGACTGGGGTAACTCACTTGCGGTCAGAGAGTACATACAAAGGGGTTGGGATAACTCACTTGGGGTCAGGGAGTATTTATATAGGGGCTATGGTAACTCACTTGTGGTCAGGGAGTATTTCTTTGGCACTAGGGTAACTCACTGGGGGTATGGGAGTACATATAAAGCGGCTAGGGTAACTCACTTGGAGTCTGGGAGTACATATAAAGGGGCTAGGATAACTCACTTGGGGCCAGGGTGTACTTATAAAAGGGCTATGGTAACTCACTTGCGGTCAGGGAGTACTTATATGAGACTAGGGTAACACACTAGGGGTCAGGGAGTACTTAAAAAGTGGTTAGGATAACTCACTTGGAGTCAGGGAGTACTTATAAAGGGGATAGGGTAACTCACTTTGGGTCAAGGAGTACTTATATGGGACTAGGGTAACTCACTTGGTGTCTGTGAGTACTTATATGAGACCAGGGTATCTCACTTGGGGCCAGGGTGTACTTATTAAAGGGCTAGGGTAACTCACTTGGGGTCAGGGAGTACATATAAAACGGCTAGGATAACTCACTTGCGGTCAGAGAGTACATATAAAGGGGCTAGAATAACTCTCTTGGGTTCAGGGAGTACTTCTATGTGACTAGGGTAACTCACTTGCGGTCAGAGAGTACATATAATGGGGCTAGGATAACTCACTTGGGGTCAGGGAGTACTTATACAGGTGATATGGTAACTCACTTGGGGTCAGGGAGTACTTATAAAGGGGCTAGGGTAACGCACTTTGGGTCAAGTAGTACTTATATGGGACTAGGGTAACTCACTTGGTGTGTGAGTACTTATATAGGACTAGGGTAACTCACTTGGAGTCAGGGAGTACTTATAAAGGGGCTAGGTTAACTCACTTTGGGTCAAGGAGTACTTATATGGGACTAGGGTAACTCACTTGGTGTCTGTGAGTAGTTATATGGGACCAGGGTAACTCACTTGTGGTCAGAGAGTACTTATAAAGGACTTGGGTAACTCACTGGGGGTCTGGGAGTACATATAAAGGGGCTAGGATAACTCACTTGCGGTCAGAGAGTACATATAAAGGGGCTAGAATAACACTCTTGGGGTCAGGGAGTCCTTCTATGTGTCTAGGGTAACTCACTTGCGGTCAAAGAGTACATATAAAGGGGCTAGGATAACTCACTTGGGGTCAGGGAGTACTTATAAAGGTGATATGGTAACTCACTTGGGGTCAGGGAGTACTTATAAAGGAGCTAGGGTAACTCACTTTGGGGAAAGGAGTACTTATATGGGACTAGGGTAACTCACTCTGTGCCTGTGAGTACTTATATGAGACCAGGGTAACTCACTTAGGGTCAGGGTGTACTTATTAAAGGGCTAGGGTAACGCACTTTGGGTCAAGGAATACTTCTATGGCACTAGGGTAACTCACTGGGGTCAGGGAGTACTACTATAGGACTAGGGTAACTAACTTGCGGTCAGAGAGTACATATAAATGGGCTAGGATAACTCACTTGGGGTCAGGGAGTACTTATAAAGGGGTTAGGGTAACACACTTGGGGTCAGGGAGTACTTCTATGGCACTAGGGTAACTCACTTGGGGTCTGGGAGTACTTATATGGGACTAGAGTAACTCACTTGGGGTCTGGGAGTACTTATGTGGGACCAGGGTAACTCACTTGGGATCAGGGAGTAGTTATATGGGACTAGGGTTACTCACTTGCGGTCAGAGAGTACATATAAAGGGGCTAGGATAACTCACTTGGTGTCTGTGAGTACTTATATGGGACCAGGGTAACTCACTTGGGGTCAGGGAGTACTTATAAAGGGGCTAGGTTAACTCACTTTGGGTCAAGGAGTACTTATATGGGACTAGGGTAACTCACTTGGTGTCTTTGAGTACTTATATGGGACCAGGGTAACTCACTTGGGGCCAGGGAGTACTTATAAAGGGGTTAGGGTAACTCACTTTGCGTCAAGCAGTACTTATATGGGACTAGGGTAACTCACTTAGGGTCAGGGAGTACTTATAAAGGGGCTATGGTAACTCACTTGGGGTCAGGGAGTACTTATATTGGACTGGGGTAACTCACTTGCGGTCAGAGAGTACATACAAAGGGGTTGGGATAACTCACTTGGGGTCAGGGAGTATTTATATAGGGGCTATGGTAACTCACTTGTGGTCAGGGAGTATTTCTATGGCACTAGGGTAACTCACTGGGGGTATGGGAGTACATATAAAGCGGCTAGGGTAACTCACTTGGAGTCTGGGAGTACATATAAAGGGGCTAGGATAACTCACTTGGGGCCAGGGTGTACTTATAAAAGGGCTATGGTAACTCACTTGCGGTCAGGGAGTACTTATATAAGACTAGGGTAACACACTAGGGGTCAGGGAGTACTTAAAAAGTGGTTAGGATAACTAACTTGGAGTCAGGGAGTACTTATAAAGGGGATAGGGTAACTCACTTTGGGTCAAGGAGTACTTATATGGGACTAGGGTAACTCACTTGGTGTCTGTGAGTACTTATATGGGACCAGGGTAACTCACTTGTGGTCAGAGAGTACTTATAAGGGACTTGGGTAACTCACTGGGGGTCTGGGAGTACATATAAAGGGGCTAGGATAACTCACTTGCGGTCAGAGAGTACATATAAAGGGGCTAGAATAACTCTCTTGGGGTCAGGGAGTACTTCTATGTGACTAGGGTAACTCACTTGGTGTCTTTGAGTACTTATATGGGACCAGGGTAACTCACTTGGGGCCAGGGTGTACTTATTAAGGGGCTAGGGCAACTCACTTGGGGTCAGGGAGTACTTATAAAGGGGTTAGGGTAACTCACTTTGCGTCAAGCAGTACTTATATGGGACTAGGGTAACTCACTTAGGGTCAGGGAGTACTTATAAATGGGCTATGGTAACTCACTTGGGGTCAGGGAGTACTTATATTGGACTGGGGTAACTCACTTGCGGTCAGAGAGTACATACAAAGGGGTTGGGATAACTCACTTGGGGTCAGGGAGTATTTATATAGGGGCTATGGTAACTCACTTGTGTTCAGGGAGTATTTCTATGGCACTAGGGTAACTCACTGGGGGTATGGGAGTACATATAAAGCGGCTAGGGTAACTCACTTGGAGTCTGGGAGTACATATAAAGGGGCTAGGATAACTCACTTGGGGCCAGGGTGTACTTATAAAAGGGCTATGGTAACTCACTTGCGGTCAGGGAGTACTTATATGAGACTAGGGTAACACACTAGGGGTCAGGGAGTAATTATAAAGGGGTTAGAATAACACACTTGCGGTCAGAGAGTATACATAAAGGGGCTAGGATAACTCACGTGGAGTCAGGGAGTACTTATAATGGGCTACGGTAACTCACTTGGGGTCAGGAATTACTTCTATGGGACTAGGGTAACTCACTTGGGTTATGGGAGTACATATAAAGCGGCTAGGGTAACTCACTTGGAGTCTGGGAGTACATATAATGGGGCTAGGATAACTCACTTGGGGCCAGGGAGTACTTATATAGGGGCTATGGTAACTGACTTGGGGTCAGGGAGTACTTATATGGGACTAGGGTAACTCACATAGTGTCAGGGTGTATTTATATGGGACTAGGGTAACTCACTTGGGGTCTGAGAGTACATATAAATGGGATAGGATAACTCACTTGCAGTCAAAGAGTACATATAAAGGGGCTAGGATAACTCACTTGGGGTCAGGGAGTACTTATAAAGGTGATATGGTAACTCACTTGGGGTCAGGGAGTACTTATAAAGGGGCTAGGGTAACTCACTTAGGGTCAGGGTGTACTTATTAAAGGGCTAGGGTAACTCACTTGGGGTCAGGGAGTACATATAAATCGGCTAGGATAACTTACTTGGGGTCAGGGAGTACATATAAAACGGCTAGGTTAACTCACTTGCGGTCAGAGAATACATACAAAGGGGCTAGGATAACTCACTTGCGGTCAGAGAGTACATATAAAGGGGCCAGGATAACTCACTTTGGGTCAAGGAGTACTTATATGGGACTAGGGTAACTCACTTGGTGTCTGTGAGTACTTATATGGGACCAGGGTAACTCACTTGTGGTCAGAGAGTACTTATAAGGGACTAGGGTAACTCACTGGGGGTCTAGGAGTACATATAAACGGGCTAGGATAACTCACTTGCGGTCAGATAGTACATATAAAGGGGCTAGAATAACTCTCTTGGGGTCAGGGAGTACTTCTATGTGTCTAGGGTAACTCACTTGCGGTCAGAGAGTACATATAAAGGGGCTAGGATAACTCACTTGGGGTCAGGGAGTACTTATAAGGGGCTAGGTTAACTCACTTTGGGTCAAGGAGTACTTATATGGGACTAGGGTAACTCACTTTGGGTCATGGAGTACTTATATGGGACTAGGCTAACTCACTTGGTGTCTGGGAGTACTTATGTGGGACCAGGGTAACTCACTTGGGGCCAGGGAGTACTTATAAGGGACTAGGGTAACTCACTGGGGGTCTGGGAGTACATATAAAGGGGCTAGGATAACTCACTTGCGGTCAGAGAGTACATATATAGGGGCTAGAATAACTCTCTTGGGGTCAGGGAGTACTTCTATGTGACTAGGGTAACTCACTTGCGGTCAGAGAGTACATATAAAGGGGCTAGGATAACTCACTTGGGGTCAGGGAGTACTTATACAGGTGATATGGTAACTCACTTGGGGTCAGGGAGTACTTATAAAGGGGCTAGGGTAACGCACTTTGGGTCAAGGAGTACTTATTTGGGACTAGGGTAACTCACTTGGTGTCTGTGAGTACTTATATAGGACTAGGGTAACTCACTTGGAGTCAGGGAGTACTTATAAAGGGGCTAGGTTAACTCACTTTGGGTCAAGGAGTACTTATATGGGACTAGGGTAACTCACTTGGTGTCTGTGAGTACTTATATGGGACCAGGGTAACTCACTTGTGGTCAGAGAGTACTTATAAGGGACTAGGGTAACTCACTGGGGGTCTAGGAGTACATATAAACGGGCTAGGATAACTCACTTGCGGTCAGAAAGTACATATAAAGGGGCTAGAATAACTCTCTTGGGGTCAGGGAGTACTTCTATGTGTCTAGGGTAACTCACTTGCGGTCAGAGAGTACATATAAAGGGGCTAGGATAACTCACTTGGGGTCAGGGAGTACTTATACAGGTGATATGGTAACTCACTTGGGGTCAGGGAGTACTTATAAAGGGGCTAGGGTAACGCACTTTGGGTCATGGAGTACTTATATGGGAATAGGGTAACTCACTTTGTGTCTGTGAGTACTTATATAGGACTAGGGTAACTCACTTGGAGTCAGGGAGTACTTATAAAGGGGCTAGGTTAACTCACTTTGGGTCAAGGAGTACTTATATGGGACTAGGGTAACTCACTTGGTGTCTGTGAGTACTTACATGGGACCAGGGTAACTCACTTGTGGTCAGAGAGTACTTATAAGGGACTAGGGTAACTCACTGGGGGTCTAGGAGTACATATAAACGGGCTAGGATAACTCACTTGCGGTCAGAAAGTACATATAAAGGGGCTAGAATAACTCTCTTGGGGTCAGGGAGTACTTCTATGTGTCTAGGGTAACTCACTTGCGGTCAGAGAGTACATATAAAGGGGCTAGGATAACTCACTTGGGGTCAGGGAGTACTTATACAGGTGATATGGTAACTCACTTGGGGTCAGGGAGTACTTATAAAGGGGCTAGGGTAACGCACTTTGGGTCATGGAGTACTTATATGGGAATAGGGTAACTCACTTGGTGTCTGTGAGTACTTATATAGGACCAGGGTAACTCACTTGGAGTCAGGGAGTACTTATAAAGGGGCTAGGTTAACTCACTTTGGGTCAAGGAGTACTTATATGGGACCAGGGTAACTCACTTGGGGCCAGGATGTACTTATTAAGGGGGTAGGGTAACTCACTTGGGGTCAGGGAGTACTTATAAGGGACTAGGGTAACTCACTAGGGGTCTGGGAGTACATATAAAGGGGTTAGGGTAACGCACTTTGGGTCAAGGAGTTCTTATATGGGACTAGGGTAACTCACTTGGTGTGTGAGTACTTATATAGGACTAGGGTAACTCACTGGAGTCAGGGAGTACTTATAAAGGGGCTAGGTTAACTCACTTTGGGTCAAGGAGTACTTATATGGGACTAGGGTAACTCACTTGGTGTCTGTGAGTACTTATATAGGACCAGGGTAACTCACTTGGATTCAGGGAGTACTTATAAAGGGGCTAGGTTAACTCACTTTGGGTCAAGGAGTACTTATATGGGACCAGGGTAACTCACTTGGGGCCAGGGTGTACTTATTAAGGGGGTAGGGCAACTCACTTGGGGTCAGGGATTACTTATAAGGGATTAGGGTAACTCACTAGGGGTCTGGGAGTACTTATATGGGACTAGGGTAACTCACTTAGTGTCAGGGTGTATTTATATGGGACTAGGGTAACTCACTTAGGGTATGAGAGTACATATAAAGGGGATAGGTTAACTCACTTTGGGTCAAGGAGTACTTTTATGGGACTAGGGTAACTCACTTGGTGTCTGTGAGTACTTATATGGGACCAGGGTAACTCACTTGGAGTCAGGGAGTACTTATAAAGAGGCTAGGTTAACTCACTTTGGGTCAAGGAGTACTTATATGGGACTAGGGTAACTCACTTGGTGTCTTTGAGTACTTATATGGGACCAGGGTAACTCACTTGGGGCCAGGGTGTACTTATTAAGGAGCTAGGGTAACTCACTTGGGGTCAGGGAGTACTTATAAGGGACTAGGGTAACTCACTGGGGGTCTGGGAGTACATATAAAGGGGCTAGGATAACTCACTTGCGGTCAGAGAGTACATATAAAGGGGCTAAAATAACTCTCTTGGGGTCAGGGAGTATTTCTATGTGACTAGGGTAACTCACTTGCGGTCCGAGAGTACATATAAAGGGGCTAGGATAACTCACTTGGGGTCAGAGAGTACTACTATGGGACTACCGGTAACTCACTTGCGGTCAGAGAGTACATATAAATGGGCTAGGATAACTCACTTGGGGTCAGGGTGTACTTATACAAGTGATATGGTAACTCACTTGGGGTCAAGGAGTACTTATAAAGGGGCTAGGGTAACGCATTTTGGGTCAAGGAGTACTTCTATGGCACTAGGGTAACTCACTGGGGTCAGGGAGTACTACTATAGGACTAGGGTAACTAACTTGCGGTCAGAGAGTACATATAAAGGGGCTAGGATAACTCACTTGGGGTCAGAGAGTACTTATAAAGGGGTAAGGGTAACACACTTGGGGTCAGGAGTACTTCTATGGGACTAGGGTAACTCACTTGGGGTCTGGGAGTACTTATATGGGACTAGGGTAACTCACTTGGGGTCTGGGAGTACTTATGTGGGACCAGGGTAACTCACTTGGGGTCAGGGAGTATTTATATAGGGGCTAGGGTAACTCACTTGGGGTCAGGGAGTATTTCTATGGCACTAGGGTATCTCACTGGGGGTATAAGAGTACATATAAAGCGGCTAGGGTAACTCACTTGGAGTCTGGGAGTACATATAAAGGGGCTAGGATAAACTCACTTGGGGCCAGGGTGTACTTATAAAAGGGCTATGGTAACTCACTTGCGGTCAAGGAGTACTTATATGGGACTAGGGTAACTCACTTGGTGTCTGTGAGTACTTATTTGGGACCAGGGTAACTCACTTGTGGTCAGGGAGTACTTATAAGGGACTAGGGTAACTCAATGGGGTTCTGGAGTACATATAAAGGGGCTAGGATAACTCACTTGCGGTCAGAGAGTACATATAAAAGGGCTAGAATAACTCTCTTGGGGTCAGGGAGTACTTCTATGTGACAAGGGTAACTCACTTGCGGTCAGAGAGTACATATAAAGGGGCTAGGATAACTCACTTGGGGTCAGGGAGTACTTATACAGGTGATATGGTAACTCACTTGGGGTCAGGGAATACTTATAAAGGGGCTAGTGTAACGCACTTTGTGTCAAGGAGTACTTCTATGGCACTAGGGTAACTCACTGAGGTCAGGGAGTACTACTATGGGACTAGGGTAACTAACTTGCGGTCAGAGAGTATATATAAAGGGGCTAGGATAACTCACTTGGGGTCAGGGAGTACTTATAAAGGGGCTATGGTAACTCACTTGGGGTCAGGGAGTACTTATATGGGACTAGGGTAACTCACATAGGGTCAGGGTGTATTTATATGGGACTAGGGTAACTCACTTGGGGTCTGAGAGTACATATAAATGGGATAGGATAACTCACTTGCAGTCAAAGAGTACATATAAAGGGGCTAGGATAACTCACTTGGGGTCAGGGAGTACTTATAAGGGACTAGGGTAACTCACTGGGGGTCTGGGAGTACATATAAAGGGGCTAGGGTAACTCACTTGCGGTCAGAGAGTACATATAAAGGGCTATAATAACTCACTTGGGGTCAGGGAGTACTTATACAGGTGATATGGTAACTCACTTGGGGTCAGGGAGTACTTATAAAGGGGCTAGGGTAACGCACTTTGGGTCAAGGAGTACTTATATGGGACTAGGGTAACTCACTTGGTGTCTGTGAGTACTTATATAGGACTAGGGTAACTCACTTGGTGTCAGAGAGTACTTATAAGGGACTAGGGTAACTCACTGGGGGTCTGGGAGTACATATAAAGGGGCTAGGATAACTCACTTGCGGTCAGAGAGTACATATAAAGGGGCTAGAATAACTCTCTTGGGGTCAGGGAGTACTTCTATGTGTCTAGGGTAACTCACTTGCGGTCAGAGAGTACATATAAAGGGGCTAAGATAACTCACTTGGGGTCAGGGAGTACTTATACAGGTGATATGGTAACTCACTAGGGGTCAGGGAGTACTTATAAAGGGGCTAGGGTAACGCACTTTGGGTCAAGGAGTACTTATATGGGAATAGGGTAACTCACTTGGTGTCTGTGAGTACTTATATAGGACCAGGGTAACTCACTTGGAGTCAGGGAGTACTTATAAAGGGGCTAGGTTAACTCACTTTGGGTCAAGGAGTATTTATATGGGACCAGGGTAACTCACTTGGGGCCAGGGTGTACTTATTAAGGGGGTAGGGTAACTCACTTGGGGTCAGGGAGTACTTATAAGGGACTAGGGTAACTCACTAGGGGTCTGGGAGTACATATAAAGGGGCTAGGATAACTCACTTTCGGTCAGAGAGTACATATAAAGGGGCTAGAATAACTCTCTTGGGGTCATGGAGTACTTCTATGTGACTAGGGTAACTAACTTGCGGTCAGAGAGTACATATAAAGGGGCTAGGATAACTCACTTGGGGTCAGAGAGTACTTATAAAGGGGTAAGGGTAACACACTTGGGGTCAGGGAGTACTTCTATGGGACTAGGGTAACTCACTTGGGGTCTGGGAGTACTTATATGGGACTAGGGTAACTCACTTGGGGTCTGGGAGTACTTATGTGGGACCAGGAAAACTCACTTGGGGTCAGGGAGTATTTATATAGGGGCTAGGGTAACTCACTTGGGGTCAGGGAGTATTTCTATGGCACTAGGGTATATCACTGGGGGTATAAGAGTACATATAAAGCGGCTAGGGTAACTCACTTGGAGTCTGGGAGTACATATAAAGGGGCTAGGATAACTCACTTGGGGCCAGGGTGTACTTATAAAAGGGCTATGGTAACTCACTTGCGGTCAAGGAGTACTTATATGGGACTAGGGTAACTCACTTGGTGTCTGTGAGTACTTATTTGGGACCAGGGTAACTCACTTGTGGTCAGGGAGTACTTATAAGGGACTAGGGTAACTCAATGGGGTTCTGGGAGTACATATAAAGGGGCTAGGATAACTCACTTGCGGTCAGAGAGTACATATAAAAGGGCTAGAATAACTCTCTTGGGGTCAGGGAGTACTTCTATGTGACAAGGGTAACTCACTTGCGGTCAGAGAGTACATATAAAGGGGCTAGGATAACTCACTTGGGGTCAGGGAGTACTTATACAGGTGATATGGTAACTCACTTGGGGTCAGGGAATACTTATAAAGGGGCTAGGGTAACGCACTTTGTGTCAAGGAGTACTTCTATGGCACTAGGGTAACTCACTGAGGTCAGGGAGTACTACTATGGGACTAGGGTAACTAACTTGCGGTCAGAGAGTATATATAAAGGGGCTAGGATAACTCACTTGGGGTCAGGGAGTACTTATAAAGGGGCTATGGTAACTCACTTGGGGTCAGGGAGTACTTATATGGGACTAGGGTAACTCACATAGGGTCAGGGTGTATTTATATGGGACTAGGGTAACTCACTTGGGGTCTGAGAGTACATATAAATGGGATAGGATAACTCACTTGCAGTCAAAGAGTACATATAAAGGGGCTAGGATAACTCACTTGGGGTCAGGGAGTACTTATAAGGGACTAGGGTAACTCACTGGGGGTCTGGGAGTACATATAAAGGGGCTAGGGTAACTCACTTGCGGTCAGAGAGTACATATAAAGGGGCTATAATAACTCACTTGGGGTCAGGGAGTA
>NW_027117106.1:0-37075 GCF_024137725.1 Prorops nasuta | reverse complement strand
CCCCCATCAAGACCCCCATAAGTACACCCCTAAGTACCCCCCACCAAGTCCCCCCCAAGGCCCCCCCCTAAGTACCCCCCCCAAGACCCCCCTAAGTACCCACCTAAGTACCCCCTCTAAGCCCCCCCCCCCCAAGAACCCCCATAAGTACCTCCACAAGACCCCCTTAAGTACCACCCCCCCCCCATGTCCCCCCCCCCCCCCCAAGGCCCCCCTAAGTACTTACCTAAGTACCCCCCCAAGACCCCCCTAAGTCCGCCCTAATTACCCCCCACCACCAAGAACCCCCTAAGTACTCCCCTAAGTACCCCTCCCCAAGAACCCCCTAAGTACCCCCCTAAGTACCCCCCCCCCAAGAACCCCCTAAGCCCCCCCCCCAAAACCCCCCTAAGAACCCCCCAAGACCCCCCTAAGTACCCCCCACAAGTCCCCCCTAAGTACCACCCCCCCCCCAAGTCCCCCCCCAAGGCCCCCCTAAGTACTTACCTAAGTACCCCCCCCAAGACCCCCTTAAGTACCCCCCTAAGTACCCCCCCCAAGAACCCCTTAAGCCCCCCCCCCAAAACCCCCCTAAGAACACCCCAAGACCCCCCTAAGTACCCCCCACAAGTCCCCCACCCCCAAGACCCCCCTAAGTACTCCCATAAGTACCCCCCCAAGTACCCCCCCCCCCCATTCCCCCCCCAAGACCCACCTAACTACCCCCCCTAAGTACCCGCCCCCAAGACCCACCTAAGTACCCCCCTAAGTACCCCCCCCCCCCACCAAGACCCCCCTATGCACCCCCCAAGACCCCCCTAAGCACCCCACCAAGACCCCCCTAAGCACCCCCCCAGACCCCCCTAAGTACCCACCTAAGTACCCCCCCTAAGTACTTACCTAAGTACCCCCCCAAGACCCACCTAAGTACCCCCCTAAGTACCCCACTAAGTACCCCCCCAAAAACCCCAAATACACCCCTAAGTACCCCCCCCCCCCAAGTCCCCCCCAAGACCCCCCTATGTACCCCCATAAGTACCCCCACAAGACCCCCCTAAGTACCCCCCCTAAGTACCCCCCCCCAAGACCCCCCTAAGTACCCACATAAGTACCCCCCTCTAAGCCCCCCCCACAAGACCCCCCCTAAGTACCCCCCCTAAGTACCCCCCACAAGTCCCCCCCCCCAAGACCCCCCTAAGTACTCCCCCTAAGTACACCCCTAAGTACCCATCCCATTCCCCCCCCCCCAAGACCCTCCTAACTACTTCCCTAAGTACCCGCCCCCAAGACCCACCTAAGTACCCCCCTAAGTACCCCCCCCCAAGAACCCCCTAAGCACCCCCCCAAGACCACCCTAAGTACCCACCTAAGTACCCCCCTAAGTACCCTCATAAGTACCCCCCCAAGACCCTCCTAAGTACCCCCCTAAGTACCCCCCCCCAAGAACCCCCCTAAGCCCCCCCCCCAAAACCCCCCTAAGAACCCCCCAAGACCCCCCTAAGTACCCCCCCAAGACCCACCTTAGTACCCCCCTAAGTACCACCCCTAAGTACCCCCCCCCCCCCCAAGTCCTCCCCAAGACCCCCCTGAGTACACCCCTACGTATCCCCCCACCAAGTCCCCCCCCAAGGCCCCCCCTAAGTACTCCCCTAAGTACCCCCCCCAAGTACCCCCCCCCATTCCCCCCCCCCCCCAAGACCCCCCCTAACTACCCCCCTAAGTACCCCCCCCCCCCCAGGCCCCCCTATGTACTTACCTAAGTACCCCCCACAAGACCACCCCCTAAGAACCCCCTAATTACCCCCCCCCCCCAAGACCCACCTAAGTACCACCCTAAGTACACCCCCCCCAAGACCCCCCCTAAGCACCACCCCAAGACCACCCTAAGTACCCACCTAAGTACCCCCCTAAGTACCCTCTTAAGTACCCCCCCAAGACCCCCCTAAGTACCCCCCTAAGTACCCCCCCCAAGAACCCCCTAAGCCCCCCCCCCCCAAAACCCCCCTAAAAACCCACCAAGACCCCCCTAAGTACCACCCCAAGACCCACCTTAGTACCCCCCTAAGTACCACCCCTAAGTACCCCCCTACAAGTCCCCCACCACCAAGACCCCCCTAAGTACCCCCCTAAGTACCCCCCACAAGACCCCCCTAAGCACCCCCCCCCAAGGCCCCCTAAGTACCCCCCTAAGTACACCCCTAAGTACCCCCCCCCCAAGTCCCCCCCAAGACCCTCCTAAGTACCCCCATAAGTACCCCCACAAAAACCCCCAAAGTACCCCCCCCCCCAAGTCCTCACCCAAGACTCCCTAAGTACCACCCTAAGTACCCCCCCCCCCCAAGCCACCCCCAAGACCCCCTAAGTACCCCTATAAGTACCCCCCCTAGACCCCCCTAAGTACCCCTCCCCAAGAACCCCCTAAGTACCCCCCTAAGTACCTCCCCCAAGAACCCCCTAAGCCCCCCCCCAAAACCCCCCTAAGAACCCCCCAAGACCCCCCTAAGTACCCCCCACAAGTCCCCCACCCCCAAGACCCCCCTAAGTACTCCCCTAAGTACCCCCCCAAGTACCACCCTCCCCCATTCCCCCCCCCAAGACCACCCTAACTACCCCCCTAAGTACCCGCCCCCAAGACCCACCTAAGTACCCCCCTAAGTACCCCCCCTAAGTACCCCCCTAAGTACCCCCCACAAGACCCCCCTAAGCACCCCCCCAAGGCCCCCTAAGTACCCACCTAAGTACCCCCCTAAGTACACCCCTAAGTACCCCCCCCCAAGTCCCCCCCAAGACCCCCCCTAAGTACCCCCCACAAGTCCCCCACCCCCAAGACCCCCCTAAGTACTCCCCTAAGTACCCCCCCCAAGTACCCCCCCCCATTCCCCCCCCCCCAAGACCTCCCTAACTACCCCCCTAAGTACCCGCCCCTAAGACCCCCCTAAGTACCCTCCTAAGTACCCCCCAAGACCCCCCTAACTACCCCTCTAAGTACCCGCCCCCAAGACCCCCCCCCCCAAGTTCCCCCCCCTAAGTACCCCCCCCCCAAGACCCCCCTAAGTACTCCCTACGTACCCCCCCAAAACCCCCCTAACCCCCCCCACGACCCCCCTAAGTACCTTCCCCCCCAATTCCCCCCCCCAGGCCCCCCTAAGTACTTACCTAAGTACCCCCACAAGACCCCCCTAAGTAACCCCCTAATTACCCCCCCCCCCCAAGACCACCCTAAGTACTCCCCTAAGTACCCCCCCCCCCCAAGACCCCCTTAAGTACCACCCCAAGACCCCCCCAAGACCCACCTATGTACCTCCATAAGTACCCCCACAAGACCCCCCTAAGTACCCCCCCTAAGTACCCCCCCCAAGACCCCCCTAAGTACCCACCTAAGTACCCCCCTCTAAGCCCCCCCCCCCCAAGAACCCCCATAAGTACCCCCACAAAACCCCGCTAAGTACCACCCCCCCCCCAAGTCCCCCCCAAGGCCCCCCTAAGTACTTACCTAAGTACCCCCCCAAGACCCCCTTAAGTACCCCCCTAAGTACCCCCCCAAGAACCCCCTAAGCCCCCCCCCCCAAAACCCCCCTAAGAACACCCCAAGACCCCCCTAAGTACCCCCCACAAGTCCCCCACCCCCAAGACCCCCCTAAGTACTCCCATAAGTACCCCCCCCCCCCATTCCCCCCCCAAGACCCCCCTAACTACCCCCCTAAGTACCCGCCCCCAAGACCCACCTAAGTACCCCCCTAAGTACCCCCCCCCCCCACCAAGACCCCCCTAAGCACCCCCCCAAGGCCCCCTAAGCACCCCACCAAGACCCCCCTAAGCACCCCCCCCAGACCCCCCTAAGTACCCACCTAAGTACCCCCCCTAAGTACTTACCTAAGTACCCCCCCCAAGACCCACCTAAGTACCCCCCTAAGTACCCCACTAAGTACCACCCCCAAGAACCCCAAATACACCCCTAAGTACCCCCCCCCCCCCAAGTCCCCCCCCAAGACCCCCTAAGTACCCCTATAAGTACCCCCCCTAGACCCCCCTAAGTACCCCTCCCCAAGAACCCCCTAAGTACCCCCCTAAGTACCTCCCCCAAGAACCCCCTAAGCCCCCCCCCAAAACCCCCCTAAGAACCCCCCAAGACCCCCCTAAGTACCCCCCACAAGTCCCCCACCCCCAAGACCCCCCTAAGTACTCCCCTAAGTACCCCCCCCAAGTACCACCCTCCCCCATTCCCCCCCCCCAGACCACCCTAACTACCCCCCTAAGTACCCGCCCCCAAGACCCACCTAAGTACCCCCCCTAAGTACCCCCCTAAGTACCCCCCCTAAGTACCCCCCACAAGACCCCCCTAAGCACCCCCCCAAGGCCCCCTAAGTACCCACCTAAGTACCCCCCCTAAGTACACCCCTAAGTACCCCCCCCAAGTCCCCCCCAAGACCCCCCTAAGTACCCCCCACAAGTCCCCCACCCCCAAGACCCCCCTAAGTACTCCCCTAAGTACCCCCCCAAGTACCCCCCCCCCATTCCCCCCCCCCCCCAAGACCTCCCTAACTACCCCCCTAAGTACCCGCCCCTAAGACCCCCCTATGTACCCTCCTAAGTACCCCCCAAGACCCCCCTAACTACCCCTCTAAGTACCCGCCCCCAAGACCCCCCCCCCCAAGTTCCCCCCCCCTAAGTACCCCCCCCCCCCAAGACCCCCCTAAGTACTCCCTACGTACCCCCCCAAGACCCCCCTAACCCCCCCCCACGACCCCCCTAAGTACCTTCCCCCCCAATTCCCCCCCCCCCAGGCCCCCCTAAGTACTTACCTAAGTACCCCCACAAGACCCCCCTAAGTAACCCCCTAATTACCCCCCCCTCCAAGACCACCCTAAGTACTCCCCTAAGTACCCCCCCCCCCCCAAGACCCCCTTAAGTACCACCCCAAGACCCCCCCCAAGACCCACCTATGTACCTCCATAAGTACCCCCACAAGACCCCCCTAAGTACCCCCCTAAGTACCCCCCCCCAAGACCCCCCTAAGTACCCACCTAAGTACCCCCTCTAAGCCCCCCCCCCCCAAGAACCCCCATAAGTACCCCCACAAAACCCCCCTAAGTACCACCCCCCCCCAAGTCCCCCCCCAAGGCCCCCCTAAGTACTTACCTAAGTACCCCCCCCAAGACCCCCTTAAGTACCCCCCTAAGTACCCCCCCAAGAACCCCCTAAGCCCCCCCCCCCAAAACCCCCCTAAGAACACCCCAAGACCCCCCTAAGTACCCCCCACAAGTCCCCCACCCCCAAGACCCCCCTAAGTACTCCCATAAGTACCCCCCCAAGTACCCCCCCACCCATTCCCCCCCCAAGACCCCCCTAACTACCCCCCTAAGTACCCGCCCCCAAGACCCACCTAAGTACCCACCTAAGTACCCCCCCCCCCCCACCAAGACCCCCCTAAGCACCCCCCAAGACCCCCCTAAGCACCCCACCAAGACCCCCCTAAGCACCCCCCCAGACCCCCCTAAGTACCCACCTAAGTACCCCCCTAAGTACTTACCTAAGTACCCCCCCAAGACCCACCTAAGTACCCCCCCTAAGTACCCCACTAAGTACCCCCCCAAGAACCCCAAATACACCCCTAAGTACCCCCCCCCCCCCCAAGTCCCCCCCAAGACCCCCCTATGTACCCCCATAAGTACCCCCCACAAGACCCCCCTAAGTACCCCCCTAAGTACCCCCCCCCAAGACCCCCCTAAGTACCCACATAAGTACCCCCTCTAAGCCCCCCCACAAGACCCCCCTAAGTACCCCCCCTAAGTACCCCCCCCCCAAGACCCCCCTAAGTACCCACCTAAGTACCCCCTCTAAGCCCCCCCCCCCAAAAACCCCCATAAGTACCCCCACAAGACCCCCTTAAGTACCACCCCCCCCCCATGTCCCCCCCCCCAAGGCCCCCCTAAGTACTTACCTAAGTACCCCCCCCAAGACCCCCCTAAGTCCGCCCTAATTACCCCCCCCCCCAAGACCCCCCTAAGTACTCCCCTAAGTACCCCCCCCCCAAGACCCCCCTAAGTACCACCCCATGACCCCCCCAAGACCCACCTAATTACCCCCCTAAGTACCCCACTAAGTACCCCCCCCCCCAAACCCCCATCAAGACCCCCATAAGTACACCCCTAAGTACCCCCCACCAAGTCCCCCCCAAGGCCCCCCCTAAGTATCCCCCCCAAGACCCCCCTAAGTACCCACCTAAGTACCCCCTCTAAGCCCCCCCCCCCAAGACCCCCATAAGTACCCCCACAAGACCCCCTTAAGTACCACCCCCCCCCATGTCCCCCCCCCAAGGCCCCCCTAAGTACTTACCTAAGTACCCCCCCCAAGACCCTCTAAGTCCGCCCTAATTACCCCCCCCCCCCCAAGACCCCCCTAAGTACTCCCTACGTACCCCCCCAAGACCCCCCTAACCCCCCCCACGACCCCCCTAAGTACCTTCCCCCCCAATTCCCCCCCCCCCCCCAGGCCCCCCTATGTACTTACCTAAGTACCCCCACAAGACCCCCCTAAGTAACCCCCTAATTACCCCCCCCCCCCAAGACCACCCTAAGTACTCCCCTAAGTACCCCCCCCCCCCCCAAGACCCCCTTAAGTACCACCCCAAGACCCCCCCAAGACCCACCTATGTACCATCCATAAGTACCCCCACAAGACCCCCCTAAGTACCCCCCTAAGTACCCCCCCCCAAGACCCCCCTAAGTACCCACCTAAGTACCCCCTCTAAGCCCCCCCCCCCAAGAACCCCCATAAGTACCCCCACAAAACCCCCCTAAGTACCACCCCCCCCAAGTCCCCCCCCAAGGCCCCCCTAAGTACTTACCTAAGTACCCCCCCAAGACCCCCTTAAGTACCCCCCCTAAGTACCCCCCCCAAGAACCCCTTAAGCCCCCCCCCCCAAAACCCCCCTAAGAACACCCCAAGACCCCCCTAAGTACCCCCCACAAGTCCCCCACCCCCCAAGACCCCCCTAAGTACTCCCATAAGTACCCCCCCCAAGTACCCCCCCCTCCCCCCCCCCAAGACCCACCTAACTACCCCCCTAAGTACCCGCCCCCAAGACCCACCTAAGTACCCCCCTAAGTACCCCCCCCCCCCCCCCAAGACCCCCCTAAGCACCCCCCAAGACCCCCCTAAGCACCCCACCAAGACCCCCCTAAGCACCCCCCCAGACCCCCCTAAGTACCCACCTAAGTACCCCCCTAAGTACTTACCTAAGTACCCCCCCAAGACCCACCTAAGTACCCCCCCTAAGTACCCCACTAAGTACCCCCCCCAAAAACCCCAAATACACCCCTAAGTACCCCCCCCCCCCAAGTCCCCCCCAAGACCCCCCCTATGTACCCCCATAAGTACCCCCACAAGACCCCCCTAAGTACCCCCCTAAGTACCCCCCCCAAGACCCCCCTAAGTACCCACATAAGTACCCCCTCTAAGCCCCCCCACAAGACCCCCCTAAGTACCCCCCCTAAGTACCCCCCCCCCAAGACCACCCTAAGTACCCACCTAAGTACCCCCTCTAAGCCCCCCCCCCCAAGAACCCCCATAAGTACCCCCACAAGACCCCCTTAAGTACCACCCCCCCCCCCCCATGTCCCCCCCCCCCCAAGGCCCCCCTAAGTACTTACCTAAGTACCCCCCCCCAAGACCCCCCTAAGTCCGCCCTAATTACCCCCCCCCCAAGACCCCCCTAAGTACTCCCTTAAGTACCCCCCCCCCCCAAGACCCCCCTAAGTACCACCCCAAGACCCCCCCCAAGACCCACCTAATTACCCCCCTAAGTACCCCACTAAGTACCCCCCCCCCCCAAACCCCCATCAAGACCCCCCATAAGTACACCCCTAAGTACCCCCCCACCAAGTCCCCCCCCAAGGCCCCCCCTAAGTACCCCCCCCAAGACCCCCCTAAGTACCCACCTAAGTACCCCCTCTAAGCCCCCCCCCCCAAGAACCCCCATAAGTACCTCCACAAGACCCCCTTAAGTACCACCCCCCCCATGTCCCCCCCCCCCCCCCAAGGCCCCCCTAAGTACTTACCTAAGTACCCCCCCCCAAGACCCCCCTAAGTCCGCCCTAATTACCCCCCACCACCAAGAACCCCCTAAGTACTCCCCTAAGTACCCCTCCCCAAGAACCCCCCTAAGTACCCCCCTAAGTACCCCCCCCCCAAGAACCCCCTAAGCCCCCCCCCCAAAACCCCCCTAAGAACCCCCCAAGACCCCCCTAAGTACCCCCCACAAGTCCCCCCTAAGTACCACCCCCCCCCAAGTCCCCCCCCAAGGCCCCCCTAAGTACTTACCTAAGTACCCCCCCAAGACCCCCTTAAGTACCCCCCTAAGTACCCCCCCAAGAACCCCTTAAGCCCCCCCCCCAAAACCCCCCTAAGAACACCCCAAGACCCCCCTAAGTACCCCCCACAAGTCCCCCACCCCCAAGACCCCCCTAAGTACTCCCATAAGTACCCCCCCCAAGTACCCCCCCCCCATTCCCCCCCCAAGACCCACCTAACTACCCCCCTAAGTACCCGCCCCCAAGACCCACCTAAGTACCCCCCTAAGTACCCCCCCCCCCCACCAAGACCCCCTATGCACCCCCCAAGACCCCCCTAAGCACCCCACCAAGACCCCCCTAAGCACCCCCCCAGACCCCCCTAAGTACCCACCTAAGTACCCCCCTAAGTACTTACCTAAGTACCCCCCCAAGACCCACCTAAGTACCCCCCTAAGTACCCCACTAAGTACCCCCCCAAAAACCCCAAATACACCCCTAAGTACCCCCCCCCCCCAAGTCCCCCCCAAGACCCCCCTATGTACCCCCATAAGTACCCCCCACAAGACCCCCCTAAGTACCCCCCTAAGTACCCCCCCCCAAGACCCCCCTAAGTACCCACATAAGTACCCCCTCTAAGCCCCCCCACAAGAC
This sequence comes from Prorops nasuta, assembly GCF_024137725.1. Classification (NCBI taxonomy): domain Eukaryota; kingdom Metazoa; phylum Arthropoda; class Insecta; order Hymenoptera; family Bethylidae; genus Prorops; species Prorops nasuta. Next base: position 28,151 of record NW_027117106.1, on the reverse strand, counting down.
CCCCCTAAGTACCCCCCTAAGTACCCCCCCCAAGACCCCCCTAAGTACCCACCTAAGTACCCCCTCTAAGCCCCCCCCCCCCAAGAACCCCCATAAGTACCCCCACAAGACCCCCTTAAGTACCACCCCCCCCCATGTCCCCCCCCCCAAGGCCCCCCTAAGTACTTACCTAAGTACCCCCCCCAAGACCCCCCTAAGTCCGCCCTAATTACCCCCCCCCCCAAGACCCCCCTAAGTACTCCCTTAAGTACCCCCCCCCCCCAAGACCCCCCTAAGTACCACCCCAAGACCCCCCCAAGACCCACCTAATTACCCCCCTAAGTACCCCACTAAGTACCCCCCCCCCCCAAACCCCCATCAAGACCCCCATAAGTACACCCCTAAGTACCCCCCACCAAGTCCCCCCCCAAGGCCCCCCCTAAGTACCCCCCCCCAAGACCCCCCTAAGTACCCACATAAGTACCCCCTCTAAGCCCCCCCACAAGACCCCCCTAAGTACCCCCCTAAGTACCCCCCCCAAGACCCCCCTAAGTACCCACCTAAGTACCCCCTCTAAGCCCCCCCCCCCAAGACCACCCTAAATACCCCCCTAAGTACCCGCCCCCAAGACCCCCCTAAGTACCCTCCTAAGTACCCCCCCCAAGACCCCCCTAACTACCCCTCTAAGTACCCGCCCCCAAGACCCCCCTAAGTACCCCCCCCCCCCAAGTCCTCCCCAAGACCCCCGGAAGTACCCCCCTAAGTACCCCCCCCCCCCAAGTCCTCCCCAAGACCCCCCTGAGTACACCCCTACGTATCCCCCCACCAAGTCCCCCCCCAAGGCCCCCCCTAAGTACCACCTTAAGTACCCCCCTAAGTACCCCCCCCCCAAGACCCCCCCAAGACCCCCCTAAGTACCCCCCTAATTACCACCCCTAAAGTCCCCCCCCAAGACCCACCTAAGTACCCCCTTAAGTACCCCCCCCCCAAGACCCCCCTAAGTACCCCCCCCCCCCCCAAGACCCCCCTAAGTACACCCCTACTTATCCCCCCCTCAAGTCCCCCCCCAAGGCCCCCCCTAAGTACCACCTTAAGTACCCCCCTAAGTACCCCCCTAAGTACCCCCCACAAGTCCCCCCCCCCAAGACCCCCCTAAGTACTCCCCTAAGTACACCCCTAAGTACCCATCCCATTCCCCCCCCCCCCAAGACCCTCCTAACTACTTCCCTAAGTACCCGCCCCCAAGACCCACCTAAGTACCCCCCTAAGTACCCCCCCCCAAGAACCCCCTAAGCACCCCCCCAAGACCACCCTAAGTACCCACCTAAGTACCCCCCTAAGTACCCTCATAAGTACCCCCCCAAGACCCCCCTAAGTACCCCCCTAAGTACCCCCCCAAGAACCCCCTAAGCCCCCCCCCCCAAAACCCCCCTAAGAACCCCCCAAGACCCCCCTAAGTACCCCCCCAAGACCCACCTTAGTACCCCCCTAAGTACCACCCCTAAGTACCCCCCACAAGTCCCCCACCCCTAAGACCCCCCTAAGTACTGACCTAAGTACTCCCCCAAGTACCCCCCTCCATTCCCCCCCCAAGACACCCCTAACTACCCCCCTAAGTACCCGCCCCCAAGACCCACCTAAGTACCCCCCTAAGTACCCCCCCACAAGACCCCCCTAAGCACCACCCCAAGACCCCCCTAAGTACCCACCTAAGTACCCCCCTAAGTACCCTCCTAAGTACCCCCCCCAAGACCCCCCTAAGTACCCCCCCTAAGTACCCCCCCATGACCCCCCTAAGTACCCCCCCCCAGACCCCCCTAAGAACCCCCCAAGACCCCCCTAAGTACCCCCCCCAAGACCCACCTTAGTACCCCCCTAAGTACCACCCCTAAGTACCCCCCACAAGTCCCCCACCCCTAAGACCCCCCTAAGTACTGACCTAAGTACTCCCCCCAAGTACCCCCCTCCATTCCCCCCCCTAAGACACCCCTAACTACCCCCCTAAGTACCCGCCCCCAAGACCCCCCTAAGTACCCCCCCTAAGTACCCCCCCATGACCCCCCTAAGTACCCCCCCCCCAAGACCCCCCTAAGTACCACCCCATGACCCCCCCAAGACCCACCTAATTACCCCCCTAAGTACCCCACTAAGTACCCCCCCCCCCAAACCCCCATCAAGACCCCCATAAGTACACCCCTAAGTACCCCCCACCAAGTCCCCCCCAAGGCCCCCCCTAAGTATCCCCCCCAAGACCCCCCTAAGTACCCACCTAAGTACCCCCTCTAAGCCCCCCCCCCAAGAACCCCCATAAGTACCCCCACAAGACCCCCTTAAGTACCACCCCCCCCCCATGTCCCCCCCCCCCAAGGCCCCCCTAAGTACTTACCTAAGTACCCCCCCCAAGACCCCCCTAAGTCCGCCCTAATTACCCCCCCCCCCCCCAAGACCCCCCTAAGTACTCCCCTAAGTACCCCCCCCCAGACCCCCCTAAGTACCACCCCATAACCCCCCCAAGACCCACCTAATTACCCCCCTAAGTACCCCACTAAGTACCCCCCCCCCCAAACCCCCATCAAGACCCCCATAAGTACACCCCTAAGTACCCCCCCACCAAGTCCCCCCCAAGGCCCCCCCTAAGTATCCCCCCCAAGACCCCCCTAAGTACCCACCTAAGTACCCCCTCTAAGCCCCCCCCCCCAAGACCCCCATAAGTACCCCCACAAGACCCCCTTAAGTACCACCCCCCCCCATGTCCCCCCCCCAAGGCCCCCCTAAGTACTTACCTAAGTACCCCCCCAAGACCCCCCTAAGTCCGCCCTAATTACCCCCCCCCCCAAGACCCCCCTAAGTACTCCCTACGTACCCCCCCAAGACCCCCCTAACCCCCCCCACGACCACCCTAAGTACCTTCCCCCCCAATTCCCCCCCCCCCAGGCCCCCCTAAGTACTTACCTAAGTACCCCCACAAGACCCCCCTAAGTAACCCCCTAATTACCCCCCCCCAAGACCACCCTAAGTACTCCCCTAAGTACCCCCCCCCCCAAGACCCCCTTAAGTACCACCCCAAGACCCCCCCAAGACCCACCTATGTACCTCCATAAGTACCCCCACAAGACCCCCCTAAGTACCCCCCTAAGTACCCCCCCCAAGACCCCCCTAAGTACCCACCTAAGTACCCCCTCTAAGCCCCCCCCCCCAAGAACCCCCATAAGTACCCCCACAAAACCCCCCTAAGTACCACCCCCCCCCAAGTCCCCCCCCAAGGCCCCCCTAAGTACTTACCTAAGTACCCCCCCAAGACCCCCTTAAGTACCCCCCTAAGTACCCCCCCAAGAACCCCTTAAGCCCCCCCCCCCAAAACCCCCCTAAGAACACCCCAAGACCCCCCTAAGTACCCCCCACAAGTCCCCCACCTCCAAGACCCCCCTAAGTACTCCCATAAGTACCCCCCCAAGTACCCCCCCTCCCCCCCCCCCAAGACCCACCTAACTACCCACCTAAGTACCCCCCTAAGTACCCCCCCCCCCACCAAGACCCCCCTAAGCACCCCCCAAGACCCCCCTAAGCACCCCACCAAGACCCCCCTAAGCACCCCCCCAGACCCCCCTAAGTACCCACCTAAGTACCCCCCTAAGTACTTACCTAAGTACCCCCCCAAGACCCACCTAAGTACCCCCCTAAGTACCCCACTAAGTACCCCCCCCAAAAACCCCAAATACACCCCTAAGTACCCCCCCCAAGTCCCCCCCAAGACCCCCCTATGTACCCCCATAAGTACCCCCACAAGACCCCCCTAAGTACCCCCCTAAGTACCCCCCCCAAGACCCCCCTAAGTACCCACATAAGTACCCCCTCTAAGCCCCCCCACAAGACCCCCCTAAGTACCCCCCCTAAGTACCCCCCCCAAGACCCCCCTAAGTACCCACCTAAGTACCCCCTCTAAGCCCCCCCCCCAAGAACCCCCATAAGTACCCCCACAAGACCCCCTTAAGTACCACCCCCCCCCCATGTCCCCCCCCCAAGGCCCCCCTAAGTACTTACCTAAGTACCCCCCCAAGACCCCCCTAAGTCCGCCCTAATTACCCCCCCCCCCCCCAAGACCCCCCTAAGTACTCCCTTAAGTACCCCCCCCCCCAAGACCCCCCTAAGTACCACCCCAAGACCCCCCCAAGACCCACCTAATTACCCCCCTAAGTACCCCACTAAGTACCCCCCCCCCCAAACCCCCATCAAGACCCCCATAAGTACACCCCTAAGTACCCCCCACCAAGTCCCCCCCAAGGCCCCCCCTAAGTACCCCCCCCAAGACCCCCCTAAGTACCCACCTAAGTACCCCCTCTAAGCCCCCCCCCCCCCAAGAACCCCCATAAGTACCTCCACAAGACCCCCTTAAGTACCACCCCCCCCATGTCCCCCCCCCCCCCCAAGGCCCCCCTAAGTACTTACCTAAGTACCCCCCCAAGACCCCCCTAAGTCCGCCCTAATTACCCCCCACCACCAAGACCCCCCTAAGTACTCCCCTAAGTACCCCTCCCCAAGAACCCCCTAAGTACCCCCTAAGTACCCCCCCCCCCCAAGAACCCCCTAAGCCCCCCCCCCAAAACCCCCCCTAAGAACCCCCCAAGACCCCCCTAAGTACCCCCCACAAGTCCCCCCTAAGTACCACCCCCCCCAAGTCCCCCCCCAAGGCCCCCCTAAGTACTTACCTAAGTACCCCCCCAAGACCCCCTTAAGTACCCCCCTAAGTACCCCCCCAAGAACCCTTAAGCCCCCCCCCCAAAACCCCCCCTAAGAACACCCCAAGACCCCCCTAAGTACCCCCCACAAGTCCCCCACCCCCAAGACCCCCCTAAGTACTCCCATAAGTACCCCCCCAAGTACCCCCCCCCCCATTCCCCCCCCAGACCCACCTAACTACCCCCCTAAGTACCCGCCCCCAAGACCCACCTAAGTACCCCCCCTAAGTACCCCCCCCCCACCAAGACCCCCCTAAGCACCCCCCAAGACCCCCCTAAGCACCCCACCAAGACCCCCCTAAGCACCCCCCCAGACCCCCTAAGTACCCACCTAAGTACCCCCCTAAGTACTTACCTAAGTACCCCCCCAAGACCCACCTAAGTACCCCCCTAAGTACCCCACTAAGTACCCCCCCAAAAACCCCAAATACACCCCTAAGTACCCCCCCCAAGTCCCCCCCAAGACCCCCCTATGTACCCCCATAAGTACCCCCACAAGACCCCCCTAAGTACCCCCCTAAGTACCCCCCCCCAAGACCCCCCCTAAGTACCCACATAAGTACCCCCTCTAAGCCCCCCCACAAGACCCCCCTAAGTACCCCCCCTAAGTACCCCCCCCAAGACCCCCCTAAGTACCCACCTAAGTACCCCCTCTAAGCCCCCCCCCCCAAGAACCCCCATAAGTACCCCCACAAGACCCCCTTAAGTACCACCTCCCCCCCATGTCCCCCCCCCCAAGGCCCCCCTAAGTACTTACCTAAGTACCCCCCCAAGACCCCCCTAAGTCCGCCCTAATTACCCCCCCCCCCCCAAGACCCCCCTAAGTACTCCCTTAAGTACCCCCCCCCCCCAAGACCCCCCTAAGTACCACCCCAAGACCCCCCCAAGGACCCACCTAATTACCCCCCTAAGTACCCCACTAAGTACCCCCCCCCCCCCAAACCCCCATCAAGACCCCCATAAGTACACCCCTAAGTACCCCCCACCAAGTCCCCCCCAAGGCCCCCCCTAAGTACCCCCCCCAAGACCCCCCTAAGTACCCACCTAAGTACCCCCTCTAAGCCCCCCCCCCAAGAACCCCCATAAGTACCTCCACAAGACCCCCTTAAGTACCACCCCCCCCCATGTCCCCCCCCCCCCAAGGCCCCCCTAAGTACTTACCTAAGTACCCCCCCAAGACCCCCCTAAGTCCGCCCTAATTACCCCCCACCACCAAGACCCCCCTAAGTACTCCCCTAAGTACCCCTCCCCAAGAACCCCCTAAGTACCCCCCCTAAGTACCCCCCCCCCAAGAACCCCTAAGCCCCCCCCCCAAAACCCCCCTAAGAACCCCCCAAGACCCCCCTAAGTACCCCCCACAAGTCCCCCCTAAGTACCACCCCCCCCAAGTCCCCCCCCAAGGCCCCCCTAAGTACTTACCTAAGTACCCCCCCAAGACCCCCTTAAGTACCCCCCTAAGTACCCCCCCCAAGAACCCCTTAAGCCCCCCCCCCCAAAACCCCCCTAAGAACACCCCAAGACCCCCCTAAGTACCCCCACAAGTCCCCCACCCCCAAGACCCCCCTAAGTACTCCCATAAGTACCCCCCCCAAGTACCCCCCCCCCCCCATTCCCCCCCCAAGACCCACCTAACTACCCCCCTAAGTACCCGCCCCCAAGACCCACCTAAGTACCCCCCTAAGTACCCCCCCCCCACCAAGACCCCCCTAAGCACCCCCCAAGACCCCCCTAAGCACCCCACCAAGACCCCCCTAAGCACCCCCCCAGACCCCCCTAAGTACCCACCTAAGTACCCCCCTAAGTACTTACCTAAGTACCCCCCCCAAGACCCACCTAAGTACCCCCCTAAGTACCCCACTAAGTACCCCCCCAAAAACCCCAAATACACCCCTAAGTACCCCCCCCCCAAGTCCCCCCCAAGACCCCCCTATGTACCCCCATAAGTACCCCCACAAGACCCCCCTAAGTACCCCCCTAAGTACCCCCCCAAGACCCCCCTAAGTACCCACATAAGTACCCCCTCTAAGCCCCCCCACAAGACCCCCCTAAGTACCCCCCTAAGTACCCCCCCCAAGACCCCCCTAAGTACCCACCTAAGTACCCCCTCTAAGCCCCCCCCCCCAAGAACCCCCATAAGTACCCCCACAAGACCCCCTTAAGTACCACCCCCCCCATGTCCCCCCCCCCAAGGCCCCCCTAAGTACTTACCTAAGTACCCCCCCAAGACCCCCCTAAGTCCGCCCTAATTACCCCCCCCCCCCCCAAGACCCCCCTAAGTACTCCCTTAAGTACCCCCCCCCCCAAGACCCCCCTAAGTACCACCCCAAGACCCCCCCCAAGACCCACCTAATTACCCCCCTAAGTACCCCACTAAGTACCACCCCCCCCCAAACCCCCATCAAGACCCCCATAAGTACACCCCTAAGTACCCCCCCACCAAGTCCCCCCCCAAGGCCCCCCCTAAGTACCCCCCCCCAAGACCCCCCTAAGTACCCACATAAGTACCCCCTCTAAGCCCCCCCACAAGACCCCCCTAAGTACCCCCCTAAGTACCCCCCCCAAGACCCCCCTAAGTACCCACCTAAGTACCCCCTCTAAGCCCCCCCCCCAAGACCACCCTAAATACCCCCCTAAGTACCCGCCCCCAAGACCCCCCTAAGTACCCTCCTAAGTACCCCCCCAAGACCCCCCTAACTACCCCTCTAAGTACCCGCCCCCAAGACCCCCCTAAGTACCCCCCCCCCCAAGTCCTCCCCAAGACCCCGGAAGTACCCCCCTAAGTACCCCCCCCCCCCAAGTCCTCCCCAAGACCCCCTGAGTACACCCCTACGTATCCCCCCACCAAGTCCCCCCCCAAGGCCCCCCCTAAGTACCACCTTAAGTACCCCCCTAAGTACCCCCCCCCCCCCAAGACCCCCCAAGACCCCCCTAAGTACCCCCCTAATTACCACCCCTAAAGTCCCCCCCCAAGACCCACCTAAGTACCCCCTTAAGTACCCCCCCCCCAAGACCCCCCTAAGTACCCCCCCCCCCCCAAGACCCCCCTAAGTACCCCCCCCCCCAAGACCCCCCTCAAGTCCCCCCCCAAGGCCCCCCCTAAGTACCACCTTAAGTACCCCCCTAAGTACCCCCCTAAGTACCCCCCACAAGTCCCCCCCCCCAAGACCCCCCCTAAGTACTCCCCTAAGTACACCCCTAAGTACCCATCCCATTCCCCCCCCCCCCCCCCAAGACCCTCCTAACTACTTCCCTAAGTACCCGCCCCCAAGACCCACCTTAGTACCCCCCTAAGTACCACCCCTAAGTACCCCCCCCCCCCAAGTCCTCCCCAAGACCCCCCTGAGTACACCCCTACGTATCCCCCCACCAAGTCCCCCCCCAAGGCCCCCCCTAAGTACTCCCCTAAGTACCCCCCCAAGTACCCCCCCCCATTCCCCCCCCCCCCCAAGACCCCCCTAACTACCCCCCTAAGTACCCCCCCCCCCAGGCCCCCCTATGTACTTACCTAAGTACCCCCACAAGACCCCCCTAAGAACCCCCTAATTACCCCCCCCCCAAGACCCACCTAAGTACCACCCTAAGTACACCCCCCCAAGACCCCCCTAAGCACCACCCCAAGACCACCCTAAGTACCCACCTAAGTACCCCCCTAAGTACCCTCTTAAGTACCCCCCCAAGACCCCCCTAAGTACCCCCCCTAAGTACCCCCCCAAGAACCCCCTAAGCCCCCCCCCCCAAAACCCCCCTAAAAACCCACCAAGACCCCCTAAGTACCACCCCAAGACCCACCTTAGTACCCCCCTAAGTACCACCCCTAAGTACCCCCTACAAGTCCCCCACCACCAAGACCCCCCTAAGTACCCCCCTAAGTACCCCCCACAAGACCCCCCTAAGCACCCCCCCCAAGGCCCCCTAAGTACCCCCCTAAGTACACCCCTAAGTACCCCCCCCCAAGTCCCCCCCAAAACCCTCCTAAGTACCCCCATAAGTACCCCCACAAAAACCCCCAAAGTACCCCCCCCCCCAAGTCCTCACCCAAGACTCCCTAAGTACCACCCTAAGTACCCCCCCCCCCAAGCCCCCCCCAAGACCCCCTAAGTACCCCTATAAGTACCCCCCCTAGACCCCCCTAAGTACCCCTCCCCAAGAACCCCCTAAGTACCCCCCTAAGTACCTCCCCCAAGAACCCCCTAAGCCCCCCCCCAAAACCCCCCTAAGAACCCCCCAAGACCCCCCTAAGTACCCCCCACAAGTCCCCCACCCCCAAGACCCCCCTAAGTACTCCCCTAAGTACCCCCCCAAGTACCACCCTCCCCATTCCCCCCCCCAAGACCACCCTAACTACCCCCCTAAGTACCCGCCCCCAAGACCCACCTAAGTACCCCCCTAAGTACCCCCCTAAGTACCCCCCTAAGTACCCCCCCACAAGACCCCCCTAAGCACCCCCCCAAGGCCCCCTAAGTACCCACCTAAGTACCCCCCTAAGTACACCCCTAAGTACCCCCCCCAAGTCCCCCCAAGACCCCCCTAAGTACCACCCACAAGTCCCCCACCCCCAAGACCCCCCTAAGTACTCCCCTAAGTACCCCCCCAAGTACCCCCCCATTCCCCCCCCCCCAAGACCTCCCTAACTACCCCCCTAAGTACCCGCCCCTAAGACCCCCCTAAGTACCCTCCTAAGTACCCCCCAAGACCCCCCTAACTACCCCTCTAAGTACCCGCCCCCAAGACCCCCCCCCCAAGTTCCCCCCCCTAAGTACCCCCCCCCCCAAGACCCCCCTAAGTACTCCCTACGTACCCCCCCAAAACCCCCCTAACCCCCCCCACGACCCCCCTAAGTACCTTCCCCCCCAATTCCCCCCCCCCCAGGCCCCCCTAAGTACTTACCTAAGTACCCCCACAAGACCCCCCTAAGTAACCCCCTAATTACCCCCCCCCCCCAAGACCACCCTAAGTACTCCCCTAAGTACCCCCCCCCCAAGACCCCCTTAAGTACCACCCCAAGACCCCCCCAAGACCCACCTATGTACCCTCCATAAGTACCCCCACAAGACCCCCCTAAGTACCCCCCTAAGTACCCCCCCCCAAGACCCCCCTAAGTACCCACCTAAGTACCCCCTCTAAGCCCCCCCCCCCAAGAACCCCCATAAGTACCCCCACAAAACCCCGCTAAGTACCACCCCCCCCCCCCAAGTCCCCCCCAAGGCCCCCCTAAGTACTTACCTAAGTACCACCCCCAAGACCCCCTTAAGTACCCCCCCTAAGTACCCCCCCAAGAACCCCCTAAGCCCCCCCCCCAAAACCCCCCTAAGAACACCCCAAGACCCCCCTAAGTACCCCCACAAGTCCCCCACCCCCAAGACCCCCCCTAAGTACTCCCATAAGTACCCCCCCCCCATTCCCCCCCCCAAGACCCCCCTAACTACCCCCCTAAGTACCCGCCCCCAAGACCCACCTAAGTACCCCCCTAAGTACCCCCCCCCCACCAAGACCCCCCTAAGCACCCCCCCAAGACCCCCCTAAGCACCCCACCAAGACCCCCCTAAGCACCCCCCCAGACCCCCCTAAGTACCCCACCTAAGTACACCCCCCTAAGTACTTACCTAAGTACCCCCCCCCAAGACCCACCTAAGTACCCCCCTAAGTACCCCACTAAGTACCCCCCCAAGAACCCCAAATACACCCCTAAGTACCCCCCCCCCCCCAAGTCCCCCCCAAGACCCCCCTATGTACCCCCATAAGTACCCCCACAAGACCCCCCTAAGTACCCCCCTAAGTACCCCCCCCCAAGACCCCCCTAAGTACCCACATAAGTACCCCCTCTAAGCCCCCCCACAAGACCCCCCTAAGTACCCCCCTAAGTACCCCCCCCCAAGACCCCCCTAAGTACCCACCTAAGTACCCCCTCTAAGCCCCCCCCCCCCCAAGAACCCCCATAAGTACCCCCACAAGACCCCCTTAAGTACCACCCCCCCCCATGTCCCCCCCCCCCCCAAGGCCCCCCTAAGTACTTACCTAAGTACCCCCCCAAGACCCCCCTAAGTCCGCCCTAATTACCCCCACCCCAAGACCCCACTAAGTACTCCCCTAAGTACCCCCCCTCCCCATGACCCCCCTAAGTACCCCCCCAAGACCCACCCAAGGCCCCCCTAAGTACCCCTCTAAGTACCACCCCCCCAAGGCCCCCTCCACGACCACCCTAAATACCCCCCTAAGTAACCCCCCCCCATTCCCCCCCAAGACCCCCCTAAGTACCCCCTTAAGTACCCCCTAAGACCCCCCTAAGTACCCCCTTAAGTACCCCCTAAGACCCCCCTAAGTACCACCCCAAGACCCCCCTAAGTACCCCCCTAAGTATCCCCCCCAAGTCCCCACCCAAGACCCCCCTAAGTACCCCCCCCCCCAAGACCCCCCTAAGTACCACCCCCCAAGACCCCCCTAACTACCCCCCTAACTACCCCCCTTAGTACCCCTCCAAGACCCACCTTAGTACCCCCCTAAGTACCCCCCTAAGTACCCCCCACAAGTCCCCCCCCCCAAGAACCCCTAAGTACCCTCCTAAGTACCCACCAAGACCCCCCTAAGTACCCCCCTAAGTACCCCCCCAAGAACCCCCTAAGCCCCACCCCCCAAAACCCCCCTAAGAACCACCCAAGACCCCCCTAAGCACCCCCCCAAGACCACCCTAAGTACTCACATAAGTACCCCCCTAAGTACCCTCCCTAAGTACCCACCCAAGACCCCCCTAAGTACCCTCTAAGTACCACCCCAAGACCCCCCTAACTACCCCCTTAACTACCCCCCTTAGTACCCCTCCAAGACCCACCTTAGTACCCCCCTAAGTACCCCCCTAAGTACCCCCCACAAGTCCCCCCCCCAAGACCCCCCTAAGTACCCTCCTAAGTACCCACCCAAGACCCCCTAAGTACCCCCCTAAGTACCCCCCCAAGAACCCCCTAAGCCCCACCCCCAAAACCCCCCTAAGAACCACCCAAGACCCCCCCTAAGCACCCCCCAAGACCACCCTAAGTACTCACATAAGTACCCCCCCTAAGTACCCCTCCTAAGTACCCACCCAAGACCCCCTAAGTACCCTCCTAAGTACCACCCCAAGAACCCCCTAAGCCCCCCCTCAAAACCCCCCTAAGAACCCCCCAAGACCCCCCTAAGTACCCCCAACAAGTCCCCCACCCCCAAGACCCCCCTAAGTACTCCCCTAAGTACCCCCCCCAAGTACCCCCCCCCCATTCCACCCCCCCCAAGACCCCCCTAACTACCCCCCTAAGTACCCCCCCCCCCCCCCAGGCCCCCCTAAGTACTTACCTAAGTACCCCCACAAGACCCCTTTAAGAACCCCCTAATTACCCCCCCCCCAAGACCCACCTAAGTACCCCCTAAGTACACCCCCCCAAGACCCCCCTAAGCACCACCCCAAGACCCCCCTAAGCACCACCCCAAGACCACCCTAAGTACCCACCTAAGTACCCCCCTAAGTACCCTCCTAAGTACCCCCCCCAAGACCCCCCTAAGTACCCCCCTAAGTACCCCCCCAAGAACCCCCTAAGCCCCCCCCCCCCAAAACCCCCCTAAAACCCACCAAGACCCCCTAAGTACCACCCCAAGACCCACCTTAGTACCCCCCTAAGTACCACCCCTAAGTACCCCCTACAAGTCCCCCACCACCAAGACCCCCCTAAGTACCCCCCTAAGTACCCCCCACAAGACCCCCTAAGCACCCCCCCCAAGGCCCCCTAAGTACCCCCCTAAGTACACCCCTAAGTACCCCCCCCTAAGTCCCCACCAAGACCCTCCTAAGTACCCCCATAAGTACCCCCCAAAAACCCCCAAAGTACCCCCCCCCCCCAAGTCCCCACCCAAGACCCCCTAAGTACCATCCTAAGTACCCCCCCCCCCAAGCCCCCCCCAAGACCCCCTAAGTACCCCTATAAGTACCCCCCCTAGACCCCCCCTAAGTACCCTCCCGAACCCCTAAGAACCCCCTAAGTACCCCCTCCCCCCAAGACCCCCCTAAGTACCACCTAAGTACCCCCTCTAAGCCCCCCCCCAAGACCCCCATAAGTACCCCCACAAGACCCCCTTAAGTACCACCCCCCCCCATGTCCCCCCCCCAAGGCCCCCTAAGTACTTACCTAAGTACCCCCCCAAGACCCCCTAAGTCCGCCCTAATTACCCCCCCCCCCAAGACCCCCCCTAAGTACTCCCTACGTACCCCCCCAAGACCCCCCTACCCCCCCCACGACCCCCCTAAGTACCTTCCCCCCCCAATTCCCCCCCCCCCAGGCCCCCCTAATACTTACCTAAGTACCCCCACAAGACCCCCCTAAGTAACCCCCCTAATTACCCCCCCCCCAAGACCACCCTAAGTACTCCCCTAAGTACCCCCCCCCCCAAGACCCCTTAAGTACCACCCCAAGACCCCCCCAAGACCCACCTATGTACCTCCATAAGTACCCCCCACAAGACCCCCCTAAGTACCCCCCTAAGTACCCCCCCCAAGACCCCCCTAAGTACCCACCTAAGTACCCCCTCTAAGCCCCATCCCCCAAGAACCCCCATAAGTACCCCCACAAAACCCCCCTAAGTACCACCCCCCCCCCCAAGTCCCCCCCCAAGGCCCCCCTAAGTACTTACCTAAGTACCCCCCCAAGACCCCCTTAAGTACCCCCCTAAGTACCCCCCCAAGAACCCCCTTAAGCCCCCCCCCCCAAAACCCCCCTAAGAACACCCCAAGACCCCCCTAAGTACCCCCCACAAGTCCCCCCACCCCCAAGACCCCCCTAAGTACTCCCATAAGTACCCCCCCAAGTACCCCCCCTCCCCCCCCCCCCCCAAGACCCACCTAACTACCCCCCTAAGTACCCGCCCCCAAGACCCACCTAAGTACCCCCCTAAGTACCCCCCCCCACCAAGACCCCCCTAAGCCACCCCCAAGACCCCCCTAAGCACCCCACCAAGACCCCCCTAAGCACCCCCCCCAGACCCCCCTAAGTACCCACCTAAGTACCCCCTAAGTACTTACCTAAGTACCCCCCCAAGACCCACCTAAGTACCCCCCTAAGTACCCCACTAAGTACCCCCCCAAAAACCCCAAATACACCCCTAAGTACCCCCCCCCCAAGTCCCCCCCAAGACCCCCCTATGTACCCCCATAAGTACCCCCACAAGACCCCCCTAAGTACCCCCCTAAGTACCCCCCCCAAGACCCCCCTAAGTACCCACATAAGTACCCCCTCTAAGCCCCCCCACAAGACCCCCCTAAGTACCCCCCTAAGTACCCCCCCCAAGACCCCCCTAAGTCCGCCCTAATTACCCCCCCCCCCCCCAAGACCCCCCTAAGTACTCCCTTAAGTACCCCCCCCCCCAAGACCCCCCTAAGTACCACCCCAAGACCCCCCCAAGACCCACCTAATTACCCCCCTAAGTACCCCACTAAGTACCCCCCCCCCAAACCCCCATCAAGACCCCCATAAGTACACCCCTAAGTACCCCCCACCAAGTCCCCCCCCAAGGCCCCCCCTAAGTACCCCCCCCAAGACCCCCCTAAGTACCCACCTAAGCCCCCCCCCCCCCCCAAGAACCCCCATAAGTACCTCCACAAGACCCCTTAAGTACCACCCCCCCCATGTCCCCCCCCCCCCCAAGGCCCCCCTAAGTACTTACCTAAGTACCCCCCCAAGACCCCCTAAGTCCGCCCTAATTACCCCCCACCACCAAGACCCCCCTAAGTACTCCCCTAAGTACCCCTCCCCAAGAACCCCCTAAGTACCCCCCTAAGTACCCCCCCCCAAGAACCCCCTAAGCCCCCCCCAAAAACCCCCCTAAGAACCCCCAAGACCCCCCTAAGTACCCCCACAAGTCCCCCCTAAGTACCACCCCCCCCCCAAGTCCCCCCCCAAGGCCCCCCTAAGTACTTACCTAAGTACCCCCCCAAGACCCCCTTAAGTACCCCCCTAAGTACCCCCCAGAACCCCTTAAGCCCCCCCCCCAAAACCCCCCTAAGAACACCCCAAGACCCCCCTAAGTACCCCCCACAAGTCCCCCACCCCCAAGACCCCCCCTAAGTACTCCCATAAGTACCCCCCAAGTACCCCCCCCCCATTCCCCCCCCAAGACCCACCTAACTACCCCCCTAAGTACCCGCCCCCAAGACCCACCTAAGTACCCCCCTAAGTACCCCCCCCCACCAAGACCCCCCTAAGCACCCCCCAAGACCCCCCTAAGCACCCCACCAAGACCCCCCTAAGCACCCCCCAGACCCCCCTAAGTACCCACCTAAGTACCCCCCTAAGTACTTACCTAAGTACCCCCCAAGACCCACCTAAGTACCCCCCTAAGTACCCCACTAAGTACCCCCCCAAAAACCCCAAATACACCCCTAAGTACCCCCCCCCCCCCCCCCAAGTCCCCCCCAAGACCCCCCTATGTACCCCCATAAGTACCCCCACAAGACCCCCTAAGTACCCCCCTAAGTACCCCCCCCCAAGACCCCCCTAAGTACCCACATAAGTACCCCCTCTAAGCCCCCCACAAGACCCCCCTAAGTACCCCCCTAAGTACCCCCCCCAAGACCCCCCCTAAGTACCCACCTAAGTACCCCCTCTAAGCCCCCCCCCCAAGAACCCCCATAAGTACCCCCACAAGACCCCCTTAAGTACCACCCCCCCCCCATGTCCCCCCCCCAAGGCCCCCCTAAGTACTTACCTAAGTACCCCCCCAAGACCCCCCTAAGTCCGCCCTAATTACCCCCCCCCCCAAGACCCCCCCTAAGTACTCCCTTAAGTACCCCCCCCCCCCAAGACCCCCCTAAGTACCACCCCAAGACCCCCCCAAGACCCACCTAATTACCCCCCTAAGTACCCCACTAAGTACCCCCCCCCCCCAAACCCCCATCAAGACCCCCCATAAGTACACCCCTAAGTACCCCCACCAAGTCCCCCCCCAAGGCCCCCCTAAGTACCCCCCCCAAGACCCCCCTAAGTACCCACTAAGTACCCCCTCTAAGCCCCCCCACAAGGACCCCCTAAGTACCCCCTAAGTACCCCCCCCAAGACCCCCCTAAGTACCCACCTAAGTACCACCTCTAAGCCCCCCCCCCAAGACCACCCTAAATACCCCCTAAGTACCGCCCCCAAGACCCCCCTAAGTACCCTCCTAAGTACCCCCCAAGACCCCCCTAACTACCCCTCTAAGTACCCGCCCCCAAGACCCCCCTAAGTACCCCCCCCCCCAAGTCCACCCCAAGACCCCCGGAAGTACCCCCCTAAGTACCCCCCCCCCCCAAGTCCTCCCCAAGACCCCCCTGAGTACACCCCTACGTATCCCCCCACCAAGTCCCCCCCAAGGCCCCCCCTAAGTACCACCTTACACCAAGTCCCCCCCCAAGGCCCCCCCTAAGTACCACCTTAAGTACCCCCCTAAGTACCCCCCCCCCCCCAAGACCCCCCCAAGACCCCCCTAAGTACCCCCCTAATTACCACCCCTAAAGTCCCCCCCCAAGACCCACCTAAGTACCCCCTTAAGTACCCCCCCCCCAAGACCCCCTAAGTACCCCCCCCCCCCAAGACCCCCCTAAGTACACCCCTACTTATCCCCCCCTCAAGTACCCCCCCAAGGCCCCCCCTAAGTACCACCTTAAGTACCCCCCTAAGTACCCCCCTAAGTACCCCCCACAAGTCCCCCCCCCCAAGACCCCCCTAAGTACTCCCCTAAGTACACCCCTAAGTACCCATCCCATTCCCCCCCCCCCAAGACCCTCCTAACTACTTCCCTAAGTACCCCGCCCCCAAGACCCACCTATGTACCCCCCTAAGTACCCCCCCCCAAGAACCCCCTAAGCACCCCCCCAAGACCACCCTAAGTACCCACCTAAGTACCCCCCTAAGTACCCTCATAAGTACCCCCCCAAGACCCCCCTAAGTACCCCCCCCAAGAACCCCCTAAGCCCCCCCCCCAAAACCCCCCTAAGAACCCCCCAAGACCCCCCTAAGTACCCCCCAAGACCCACCTTAGTACCCCCCTAAGTACCACCCCTAAGTACCCCCCACAAGTCCCCCACCCCTAAGACCCCCCTAAGTACTGACCTAAGTACTCCCCCCAAGTACCCCCCTCCATTCCCCCCCCAAGACACCCCTAACTACCCCCCTAAGTACCCGCCCCCAAGACCCACCTAAGTACCCCCCTAAGTACCCCCCCACAAGACCCCCCCTAAGCACCACCCCAAGACCCCCCTAAGTACCCACCTAAGTACCCCCCTAAGTACCCTCCTAAGTACCCCCCCCCAAGACCCCCCTAAGTACCCCCCTAAGTACCCCCCCATGACCCCCCTAAGTACCCCCCCCCAGACCCCCCTAAGTACCCCCCTAAGTACCCTCCCCAAGACCCCACTAAGTACCGCCCTAAGACCCCCCTAAGTACCCCCTAAGTACCCCCCCAAGACACCCACAAGACCCCCCTAAGTACCCCCCCTATGTACCCACCAAAGTACCCACCCAAGTCCCCCCCCAAGACCCCCCTAAGTAACACCTTAAGTACCCCCCCCCCCAAGTCCCCTCCAAGACCCCTCTAAGTACCCCCCTAAGTACCCCCCCCCCCAAGTCCCCCCAAGTCCCCACCAAGACCCCCCTAAGTACCCCCCTATGTACCTCCCCAAGACCCCACTAAGTCCCGCCCTAAGACCCCCCTAAGTACCCCCTAAGTACCCCCCCAAGACCCCCACAAGACCCCCCTAAGTACCCCCCCTATGTACCCACCTAAGTACCCCCCCAAGTACCCCCCCCCCATTCCCCCCCCAAGACACCCCTAACTACCCCCCTAAGTACCCGCCCCAAGACCCACCTAAGTACCCCCCCTAAGTACCCCCCCACAAGACCCCCCTAAGCACCACCCCAAGACCCCCCTAAGTACCCACCTAAGTACCCCCCCTAAGTACCCTCATAAGTACCCCCCCAAGACCCCCCTAAGTACCCCCCTAAGTACCCCCCTAAGTACCCCCCCAAGAACCCCCTAAGCCCCCCCCCCAAAACCCCCCTAAGAACCCCCCAAGACCCCCCTAAGTACCCCCCCAAGACCCACCTTAGTACCCCCCTAAGTACCACCCCCTAAGTACCCCCCACAAGTCCCCCACCCCTAAGACCCCCCTAAGTACTCCCCTAAGTACTCCCCCAAGTACCCTCCTCCATTCCCCCCCCAAGACACCCCTAACTACCCCCCTAAGTACCCGCCCCCCAAGACCCACCTAAGTCCCCCCCTAAGTACCCCCCCCACAAGACCCCCCTAAGCACCACCCCAAGACCCCCCTAAGTACCCACCTAAGTACCCCCCTAAGTACCCTCCTAAGTACCCCCCCAAGACCCCCCTAAGTAACCCACCCCCCAAGACCCCTCTAAGTACCCACCCCAAGACCCTTCTAAGTACCCCCCTAAGACCCCCCTAACTGCCCCCCTAAGTACCCCCCCAAGACCCACCTAACTACCCCCCTAAGTACCCCACTAAGTACCCCCACAAGACCCACCAAGTACACCCCTAAGTACCCCCCCCCCCCCAAGTCCCCCCCAAGAACCCCCTATGTACCCCCATAAGTACCCCCACAAGACCCCCCTAAGTACCCCCCCTAAGAACCCCCTCCAAGACCCCCCTAAATACCCACATAAGTACCCCCTCTAAGCCCCCCCCCAAGAACCACCATAAGTACCCCCACAAGACCCCCCTAAGTACCCCCCTAAGTACCCCCCCCAAGACCCCCCTAAGGATCCACCTAAGTACCCCCTCTAAGCCCCCCCCCCAAGAACCCCCCATAAGTACCACCACAAGACCCCCCTAAGTACCACCCCCCCCAAGTCCCCCCCCCAAGGCCCCCCTAAGTACTTACCTAAGTACCCCCCCAAGACCCCCCTAAGTCCCCCTAATTACTCCCCCCCCCAAGACCCCCCTAAGTACTCCCCCTAAGTACCCCCCCCCCCCAGGACCCCCTAAGTACCACCCCAAGACCCCCCCAAGACCAACCTAATTACCCCCCCTAAATACCCCACTAAGTACCCCCCCCCCCAAACCCCCATCAAGACCCCCTAAGTACCCCCCTAAGTACCCCCCAAAAGTCCCCCCCCCCAAGACCCCCCTAAGTACTCCACTAAGTACCCCTCCAAGACCCCCCTAAATACCCCCCTAAGTACACCCCCCCCATTCCCCCCCCCCCCAAGACCCCCCTAAGTACCCCCCTAAGTACCCCCCTCAAGACCCCCCTAAGTACCCCCCTATGTACCCCCCCCAAGTTTCCACCCAAGACCCCCCTAAGTACCCCCCCCCCCAATACCCCCCTAAGTACCACCCAAGACCCCCCTAACTACCCCCCTAACTACCCCCCTAAGTACCCCTACAAGACCCACCTTAGTACCCCCCTAAGTACCCCCCTAAGTACCCCCCACAAGTCCCCCCCCCCAAGACCCCTCTAAGTACTCCCCTAAGAACCCCCCTAAGTACCCCCCCCCATTCCCCCCCCCCAAGACCCTCCTAACTACCACCCTAAGTACCCCCCCCCCCAAGACCCCCCTAAGCACCACCCCAAGACCACCCTAAGTACCCACCTAAGTACCCCCCTAAGTACCCTCCTAAGTACCCATCCAAGACCCCCCTAAGTACCCCCCCTAAGTACCCCCCCCAAGAACCCCCTAAGCCCCCCCCAAAACCCCCCTAAGAACCCCCCAAGACCCCCCTAAGCAACCCCCCTAGACCACCCTAAGTACCCACCTAAGTAGCCCCCTAAGTACCCTCCTAAGTACCCACCCAAGACCCCCCTAAGTACCCCCCTAAGTACCCACCAAAGAACCCCCTAAGCCCCCCCCCAAAACCCCACTAAGAACCCCCCAAGACCCCCCTAAGTACCCCCCACAAGTCCCCCACCCCAAGACCCCCCTAAGTACTCCCCTAAGTACCCCCCAAGTACCCCCCCCCCTTCCCCCCCCAAGACCCCATTAACTACCCCCCTAAGTACCCCCCTAAGTACCACCCCCCAAGACCCCCCTAAGCACCCCCCCAAGACCCCCCTAAGCACCCCCCAAGGACCCCCCTAAGCACCCCCCAAGACCCCCCTAAGTACCCACCTAAGTATCCCCCTAAGTACCCCTCCTAAGTACCCCCCAAGACCCCCCTAACTACCCCTCTAAGTACCCGCCCCCAAGACCCACCTAAGTACCCCCCTAAGTACCCCCCCCCCAAGGCCCCCTAAGTACCCCCCCCCCAAGTACCCCCCCCCCCCCTAAGTACCCCCCCCCAAGACCCCCCTAAGTACTCCCTACGTACCCCCCCACGACCCCCATAACCCCCTCCCCCCCACGACCCCCCTAAGTACCTTCCACCCCAATTCCCCCCCCCCAAGGCCCCCCTAAGTACTTACCTAAGTACCCCCACAAGACCCCCCTAAGTAACCCCCTAATTACCCTCCCCCCCCCAAGACCACCCTAAGTACTCCCCTAAGTACCCCCCCCCAAGACCCCCTTAAGTACCACCCCAAGACCCCCCCAAGACCCACCTAATTACCCCCCCTAAGTACCCCACTAAGTACACCCCCCCCCCAAAACCCCTCAAGACCCCCATAAGTACACCCCTAAGTACCCCCCCCCCAAGTCCCCCCCAAGACCCTACTAAGTACCCCCATAAGTACCCCCACAAAACCCCCCAAAGTACACCCCTAAGTACCCCCCCCCCCAAGTCCCCACCCAAGGCCCCCCTAAGTACCACCCTAAGTACCCCCCCCCCCTAGACCCCCTTAAGTACCACCCCCACCCAAGTACCCCCCCCCCCCCAAGACCTCCCTAAGTACTCCCTACGTACCCCCCCAAGACCCCCCTAAGTACCCCCCTAAGTACTCCGCCAAGACCCCCCTAAGTACCTTCCCCCTCAAGTCCCCCCCCCCAAGGCCCCCCTAAGTACTTACCTGTGTACCCCTCCAAGACCCCCCTAAGTAACCCCTTATTACCCCCCCCCAAGACCCCTCTAAGTACTCCCCTAAGTACCCACCCCAAGACCCCCCTAAGTACCCCTCTAAGACCCCCCTAACTACCCCCTAAGTACCCCCCCCAAGACCCACTTAAGTACCCCCCTAAGTACCCCACTAAGTACCCCCCCCAAGACCCCCCAAATACACCCCTAAGTACCCCCCCCCCCCCAAGTCCCCCCCAAGACCCCCCTATGTACCCCCATAAGTACCCCCACAAGACTCCCCTAAGTACCCCCTCAAGTACCCCCCCCCCAAGTCCCCCCCCAAGGCCCCCCTAAGTACCACCCTAAGTACCCCCTTCAAGACCACCCTAAGTACCCCCCTAAGTACCCCCATAAGAACCACCCCCCAAGTTCTCCCTCCAAGACCCCCCTAAGTACCCCTCTAAGTACTCCCCAAGTACCCCTCCCAAGACCCCCCTAACTACCCCCCTAAGTACCCCCCCCCCCAAGACCCACCTAAGTACCCCACACACGTCCCCCCCCCCCAAGACCCCACTAAGTACTCTCCTAAGTACCCCCCAAGAACCTCCTAAGTACCCCCATAAGTACCCCCCACCCATTCCCCCCCAAGACCACCCTAAGTACTCCCCTAAGTACCCCCCCCCCCAAGACCCCCCTAAGTACCACCCCAAAGTACCCACACCAATTCCCCCCTAACTACCCCCCTAAGTACCCGCCCCCAAGACCCACCTAAGTACCCCCCAAAGTACCCCCCCCCCACAAAACCCCCCTAACCACCCCCCCCCCCCACGACCCCATTATGTACCTTTTTCCCCAATTCCCCCCCCCCAAGGCCCCCCTAATTACTTACCTAAGTACCCCCCACAAGACCCCCCTAAGTAACCCCCTAATTACCCCCCCCCAAGACCCCCCTAAGTACTCCCCTAAGTACCCCCCCAAGACCCCCCCAAGACCCACCTAATTACCCCCTAAGTACCCCACTAAGTACCCCCCCCCCCAAACCCCCTCAAGACCCCCATAAGTACACCCCTAAGTACCCCCCCCAATTCCCCCCCAAGACCCTCCTAAGTACCCCCATAAGTACCCGCCCCCTAGACCCACCTAAGTACCCCCCTAAGTACCCCCCCCAAGACCCCCCTAAGTACCCCCCCCCCCAAGTACCACCCCCCCTAAGCACCCCCCCCAAGACCCCCCTAAGTACTCCCTACGTACCACCCCCAAGACCCCCTAACCCCCCCCCCCCCACGAACCCCCTAAGTACCTTCCCACCCAATTCCCCCCCCCCCAAGGCCCCACTAAGTACTTACCTAAGTACCCCCACAAGACCCCCCTAAGTAACCCCCTAATTACCCCCCCCCCCAAGACCCCACTAAGTACTCCCCTAAGTACCCCCCTCCCCATGACCCCCCTAAGTACCCCCCCCAAGACCCACCCAAGGCCCCCCTAAGTACCCCCCTATGTACCACCCCCCAAGGCCCCCTCCACGACCCCCCTAAATACCCCCCTAAGTACACCCCCCCCATTCCCCCCCAAGACCCCCCTAAGTAACCCCTTAAGTACCCCCTCAAGACCCCCCTAAGTACCACCCCAAGACCCCCCTAAGTACCCCCCTAAGTACCCCCCCAAGAACCCCCTAAGCCCCCCCCCAAAACCCCCCTAAGAACCCCCCAAGACCCCCCTAAGCAACCCCCCTAGACCACCCTAAGTACCCACCTAAGTAGCCCCCTAAGTACCCTCCTAAGTACCCACCCAAGACCCCCCTAAGTACCCCCCTAAGTACCCACCAAAGAACCCCCTAAGCCCCCCCCCCAAAACCCCACTAAGAACCCCCCAAGACCCCCCTAAGTACCCCCCACAAGTCCCCCACCCCCAAGACCCCCCTAAGTACTCCCCTAAGTACCCCCCAAGTACCCCCCCCCTTCCCCCCCCAAGACCCCATTAACTACCCCCCTAAGTACCCCCCTAAGTACCACCCCCCAAGACCCCCCTAAGCACCCCCCCAAGACCCCCCTAAGCACCCCCCAAGACCCCCCTAAGCACCCCCCAAGACCCCCCTAAGTACCCACCTAAGTATCCCCCCTAAGTACCCTCCTAAGTACCCCCCAAGACCCCCCTAACTACCCCTCTAAGTACCCGCCCCCAAGACCCACCTAAGTACCCCCCTAAGTACCCCCCCCCAAGGCCCCCTAAGTACCCCCCCCCCCCCAAGTACCCCCCCCCCCCCTAAGTACCCCCCCCCAAGACCCCCCTAAGTACTCCCTACGTACCCCCCCACGACCCCCATAACCCCCTACCCCCCACGACCCCCCTAAGTACCTTCCACCCCAATTCCCCCCCCCCAAGGCCCCCCTAAGTACTTACCTAAGTACCCCCACAAGACCCCCCTAAGTAACCCCCTAATTACCCTCCCCCCCCCAAGACCACCCTAAGTACTCCCCTAAGTACCCCCCCCCCAAGACCCCCTTAAGTACCACCCCAAGACCCCCCCAAGACCCACCTAATTACCCCCCTAAGTACCCCACTAAGTACACCCCCCCCCCCAAAACCCCTCAAGACCCCCATAAGTACACCCCTAAGTACCCCCCCCCCAAGTCCCCCCCAAGACCCTACTAAGTACCCCCATAAGTACCCCCACAAAACCCCCCAAAGTACACCCCTAAGTACCCCCCCCCCCCAAGTCCCCACCCAAGGCCCCCCTAAGTACCACCCTAAGTACCCCCCCCCCTAGACCCCCTTAAGTACCACCCCCACCCAAGTACCCCCCCCCCCCCCCCAAGACCTCCCTAAGTACTCCCTACGTACCCCCCCAAGACCCCCCTAAGTACCCCCCTAAGTACTCCGCCAAGACCCCCCTAAGTACCTTCCCCCTCAAGTCCCCCCCCCCAAGGCCCCCCTAAGTACTTACCTGTGTACCCCTCCAAGACCCCCCTAAGTAACCCCCTTATTACCCCCCCCCAAGACCCCTCTAAGTACTCCCCTAAGTACCCACCCCAAGACCCCCCTAAGTACCCCTCTAAGACCCCCCTAACTACCCCCCTAAGTACCCCCCCAAGACCCACTTAAGTACCCCCCTAAGTACCCCACTAAGTACCCCCCCAAGACCCCCCAAATACACCCCTAAGTACCCCCCCCCCCCAAGTCCCCCCCAAGACCCCCCTATGTACCCCCATAAGTAGCCCCACAAGACTCCCCTAAGTACCCCCCTCAAGTACCCCCCCCCCCCAAGTCCCCCCCCAAGGCCCCCCCTAAGTACCACCCTAAGTACCCCCTTCAAGACCACCCTAAGTACCCCCCTAAGTACCCCATAAGAACCACCCCCCAAGTTCTCCCTCCAAGACCCCCCTAAGTACCCTCTAAGTACTCCCCAAGTACCCCTTCCAAGACCCCCCTAACTACCTTCCTAAGTACCCCCCCCCCCCAAGACCCACCTAAGTACCCCACACACGTCCCCCCCCCCCAAGACCCCACTAAGTACTCTCCTAAGTACCCCCCAAGAACCTCCTAAGTACCCCCATAAGTACCCCCCCACCCATTCCCCCCCAAGACCACCCTAAGTACTCCCCTAAGTACCCCCCCCCCAAGACCCCCCTAAGTACCACCCCAAAGTACCCACACCAATTCCCCCCTAACTACCCCCCTAAGTACCCGCCCCCAAGACCCACCTAAGTACCCCCCTAAGTACCACCCCCACAAAACCCCCCTAACCACCCCCCCCCCCACGACCCCATTATGTACCTTTTCCCCAATTCCCCCCCCCCAAGGCCCCCCTAATTACTTACCTAAGTACCCCCACAAGACCCCCCTAAGTAACCCCCTAATTACCCCCCCCCAAGACCCCCCTAAGTACTCCCTAAGTACCCCCCCAAGACCCCCCAAGACCCACCTAATTACCCCCCTAAGTACCCCACTAAGTACCCCCCCCCCCAAACCCCCTCAAGACCCCCATAAGTACACCCCTAAGTACCCCCCCCAATTCCCCCCCAAGACCCTCCTAAGTACCCCCATAAGTACCCGCCCCCTAGACCCACCTAAGTACCCCCCTAAGTACCCCCCCCCCAAGACCCCCCTAAGTACCCCCCCCCAAGTACCACCCCCCCTAAGCACCCCCCCCAAGACCCCCCTAAGTACTCCCTACGTACCACCCCAAGACCCCCTAACCCCCCCCCCCCCCACGAACCCCTAAGTACCTTCCCACCCAATTCCCCCCCCCCCCCAAGGCCCCACTAAGTACTTACCTAAGTACCCCCACAAGACCCCCCTAAGTAACCCCCTAATTACCCCCCCCCCCAAGACCCCACTAAGTACTCCCCTAAGTACCCCCCTCCCCATGACCCCCCTAAGTACCCCCCCCAAGACCCACCCAAGGCCCCCCTAAGTACCCCCCTATGTACCACCCCCCAAGGCCCCCTCCACGACCCCCCTAAATACCCCCCTAAGTACACCCCCCCCATTCCCCCCCAAGACCCCCCTAAGTAACCCCTTAAGTACCCCCTCAAGACCCCCCTAAGTACCACCCCAAGACCCCCCTAAGTACCCCCCTAAGTATCCCACCCAAGTCCCCACCCAAGACCCCCCTAAGTACCACCCCCCCCAAGACCCCCCTAAGTACCCACCCCAAGACCCCCCTAACTACCCCCCTTAGTACCCATCCAAGACCCACCTTAGTACCCCCCTAAGTACCCCCCAAAGTACCCCCCACAAGTCCCCCCCCCAAGACCCCCCTAAGTACCCTCCTAAGTACCCACCCAAGACCCCCCTAAGTACCCCCCTAAGTACCCCCCCAAGAACCCCCTAAGCCCCACCCCCAAAACCCCCCTAAGAACCCCCCAAGACCCCCCTAAGCACCCCCAACAAGTCCCCCACCCCCAAGACCCCCTAAGTACTCCCCTAAGTACCCCCCTAAGTACCCCCCCCCCCCAGGCCCCCCTAAGTACTTACCTAAGTACCCCCACAAGACCCCCCTAAGAACCCCCTAATTACCCCCCCCCCCAAGACCCACCTAAGTACCCCCCTAAGTACACCCCCCCAAGACCCCCCTAAGCACCACCCCAAGACCACCCTAAGTACCCACCTAAGTACCCCCCTAAGTACCCTCCTAAGTACCCCCCCAAGACCCCCCTAAGTACCCCCCCTAAGTACCCCCAAGAACCCCCTAAGCCCCCCCCCCCAAAACCCCCCTAAGAACCCACCAAGACCCCCCTAAGTACCACCCCAAGACCCACCTTAGTACCCCCCTAAGTACCACCCCTAAGTACCCCCTACAAGTCCCCCACCACCAAGACCCCCCTAAGTACCCCCCTAAGTACCCCCCACAAGACCCCCCTAAGCACCCCCCCCAAGGCCCCCTAAGTACCCCCCTAAGTACACCCCTAAGTACCCCCCCCAAGTCCCCCCAAGACCCTCATAAGTACCCCCATAAGTACCCCCCACAAAAACCCCCAAAGTACCCCCCCCCCCCAAGTCCCCACCCAAGACCCCCTAAGTACCACCCTAAGTACCCCCCCCCCCCAAGCCCCCCCCAAGACCCCCTAAGTACCCCTATAAGTACCCCCCCTAGACCCCCCTAAGTACCCCCCTAAGTACCTCCCCCAAGAACCCCCTAAGCCCCCCCCCCCCAAAACCCCCCTAAGAACCCCCCAAGACCCCCCTAAGTACCCCCCACAAGTCCCCCACCCCCAAGACCCCCCTAAGTACTCCCCTAAGTACCCCCCCAAGTACCACCCTCCCCATTCCCCACCCCAAGACCACCCTAACTACCCCCCTAAGTACCCGCCCCCAAGACCCACCTAAGTACCCGCCCCCAAGACCCACCTAAGTACCCCCCTAAGTACCCCCCCTAAGTACCCCCCCACAAGACCCCCCTAAGCACCCCCCCAAGACCCCCTAAGTACCCACCTAAGTACCCCCCTAAGTACACCCCTAAATACCCCCCCCAAGTCCCCCCCAAGACCCTCCTAAGTACCCCCATAAGTACCCCCACAAAACCCCCCAAAGTACCCCCCCCCAAGTCCCCACCCAAGACCCCCTAAGTACCACCCTAAGTACCCCCCCCCAAGCCCCCCCCCAAGACCCCCTAAGTACCCCTATAAGTACCCCCCCTAGACCCCCCTAAGTACCCCTCCCCAAGAACCCCCTAAGTACCCCCCTAAGTACCCCCCCCCCAAGAACCCCCTAAGCCCCCCCCCAAAACCCCCCTAAGAACCCCCCAAGACCCCCCTAAGTACCCCCCACAAGTCCCCAACCCCCAAGACCCCATAAGTACTCCCCTAAGTACCCCCCCAAGTACCCCCCCCCATTCCCCCCCACCCAAGACCCCCCTAACTACCCCTCTAAGTACCCGCCCCCAAGACCCCCCTAAGTACCCCCCCCCCCCAAGTCCTCCCCAAGACCCCCGGAAGTACCCCACTGAGTACCCCCCCCCCCCAAGTCCTCCCCAAGACCCCCCTAAGTACACCCCTACGTATCCCCCCACCAAATCCCCCCCCAAGGCCCCCCCTAAGTACCACCTTAAGTACCCCCCTAAGTACCCCCCCCCCAAGACCCCCCCAAGACCCCCCTAAGTACCCCCCTAATTACCACCCCTAAAGTCCCCCCCCAAGACCCACCTAAGTACCCCCTTAAGTACCCCCCCCCCCCCAAGACGCCCCTAAGTACACCCCTACTTATCCCCCCCTCAAGTCCCCCCCCAAGGCCCCCCCTAAGTACCACCTTAAGTACCCCCCTAAGTACCCCCCTAAGTACCCCCCACAAGTCCCCCCCCCCAAGACCCCCCTAAGTACTCCACTAAGTACACCCCTAAGAAACCCATCCCATTCCCCCCCCCCCCAAGACCCTCCTAACTACTTCCCTAAGTACCCGCCCCCAAGACCCACCTAAGTACCCCCCTAAGTACCCCCCCCCAAGACCCCCCTAAGCAC
Organism: Prorops nasuta; assembly: GCF_024137725.1. Lineage (NCBI taxonomy): Eukaryota > Metazoa > Arthropoda > Insecta > Hymenoptera > Bethylidae > Prorops > Prorops nasuta. Next base: position 544 of record NW_027117106.1, on the reverse strand, counting down.
CCCCCCAAGACCACCCTAAGTACCCACCTAAGTACCCCCCTAAGTACCCTCATAAGTACCCCCCCAAGACCCCCCTAAGTACCCCCCTAAGTACCCCCCCAAGACCCACCTTAGTACCCCCCTAAGTACCACCCCTAAGTACCCCCCACAAGTCCCCCACCCCTAAGACCCCCCTAAGTACTCCCCTAAGTACTCCCCCAAGTACCCCCCTCCAATCCCCCCTCCAAGACACCCCTAACTACCCCCCTAAGTACCCGCCCCCAAGACCCACCTAAGTACCCCCCTAAGTACCCCCCCACAAGACCCCCCTAAGCACCACCCCAAGACCCCCCTAAGTACCCACCTAAGTACCCCCCTAAGTACCCTCCTAAGTACCCCCCCAAGACCCCCCTAAGTACCCCCCCTAAGTACCCCCCCCATGACCCCCCTAAGTACCCCCCCATGACCCCCCTAAGTACCCCCCCCCCCCCCCGACCCCCCTAAGTACCCCCCTAAGTACCTCCCAAGACCCCACTAAGTACCGCCCTAAGACCCCCTAAGTACC
>NW_027117105.1:0-37135 GCF_024137725.1 Prorops nasuta | reverse complement strand
GGACTTAGCCGTTTTTTGGACGGGTCGGCTCGCGAGCGAGGCGTTCGGGTCCGACGGCCGAAAGCAATGCGCCGCGTTGGACTTAGCCGCTGGTTGGACGGGTCGGATCGCGAGCGAGGCGTTCGGGTCCGTCGGCCGAAAGCAATGCGCCGCGTTGGACTTAGCCGCTGGTTGGACGGGTCGGCTCGCGAGCGAGGCGTTCGGGTCCGCCGGCCGAAAGCAATGCGCCGCGTTGGACTTAGCCGCTGGTTGGACGGGTCGGCTCGCGAGCGAGGCGTTCGGGTCCGACGGCCGAAAGCAATGCGCCGCGTTGGACTTAGCCGCTGGTTGGAGGGGTCGGCTCGCGAGCGAGGCGTTCGCGTCCGCCGGCCAAAAACAATGCGCCGCGTTGGACTTAGCCGCTGGTTGGACGGGTCGGCTCGCGAGCGAGGCGTTCGCGTCCGCCGGCCAAAAGCAATGCGCCGCGTTGGACTTAGCCGCTGGTTGGACGGGTCGGCTCGCGAGCGAGGCGTTCGGGTCCGACGGCCGAAAGCAATGCGCCGCGTTGGACTTAGCCGCTGGTTGGACGGGTCGGCTCGCGAGCGAGGCGTTCGCGTCCGCCGGCCAAAAGCAATGCGCCGCGTTGGACTTAGCCGCTGGTTGGACGGGTCGCTCGCGAGCGAGGCGTTCGGGTCCGTCGGCCGAAAGCAATGCGCCGCGTTGGACTTAGCCGCTGGTTGGACGGGTCGGCTCGCGAGCAAGGCGTTCGCGTCCGCCGGCCGAAAGCAATGCGCCGCGTTGGACTTAGCCGCTGGTTGGACGGGTCGGCTCGCGAGCGAGGCGTTCGCATCCGCCGGCCAAAAGCAATGCGCCGCGTTGGACTTAGCCGCTGGTTGGACGGGTCGGCTCGCGAGCGAGGCGTTCGGGTCCGACGGCCGAAAGCAATGCGCCGCGTTGGACTTAGCCGCTGGTTGGACGGGTCGGCTCGCGAGCGAGGCGTTCGCGTCCGCCGGCCGAAAGCAATGCGCCGCGTTGGACTTAGCCGCTGGTTGGACGGGTCGGATCGCGAGCGAGGGCGTTCGGGTCCGTCGGCCGAAAGCAATGCGCCGCGTTGGACTTAGCCGCTGTTTGGACGGGTCGGCTCGCGAGCGAGGCGTTCGGGTCCGCCGGCCGAAAGCAATGCGCCGCGTTGGACTTAGCCGCTGGTTGGACGGGTCGGCTCGCGAGCGAGGCGTTCGCGTCCCGCCGGCCAAAAGCAATGCGCCGCGTTGGACTTAGCCGCTGGTTGGACGGGTCGGTTCGCGAGCGAGGCGTTCGGGTCCGACGGCCGAAAGCAATGCGCCGCGTTGGACTTAGCCGCTGTTTGGTCGGGTCGGCTCGCGAGCGAGGCGTTCGCGTCCGCCGGCCGAAAGCAATGCGCCGCGTTGGACTTAGCCGCTGGTTGGACGGGTCGGCTCGCGAGCGAGGCGTTCGCGTCCGCCGGCCAAAAGCAATGCGCCGCGTTGGACTTAGCCGCTGGTTGGACGGGTCGGCTCGCGAGCGAGGCGTTCGGGTCCGCCGGCCGAAAGCAATGCGCCGCGTTGGACTTAGCCGCTGTTTGGACGGGTCGGCTCGCGAGCGAGGCGTTCGCGTCCGCCGGCCAAAAGCAATGCGCCGCGTTGGACTTAGCCGCTTTTTGGACGGGTCGGCTCGCGAGCGAGGCGTTCGGGTCCGACGGCCGAAAGCAATGCGCCGCGTTGGACTTAGCCGCTGGTTGGAGGGGTCGGCTCGCGAGCGAGGCGTTCGCGTCCGCCGGCCAAAAGCAATGCGCCGCGTTGGACTTAGCCGCTGGTGGGACGGGTCGGCTCGCGAGCGAGGCGTTCGCGTCCGCCGGCCAAAAGCAATGCGCCGCGTTGGACTTAGCCGCTGGTTGGACGGGTCGGCTCGCGAGCGAGGCGTTCGGGTCCGACGGCCGAAAGCAATGCGCCGCGTTGGACTTAGCCGCTGGTTGGACGGGTCGGCTCGCGAGCGAGGCGTTCGGGTCCGTCGGCCGAAAGCAATGCGCCGCGTTGGACTTAGCCGCAGGTTGGACGGGTCGGCTCGCGAGCGAGGCGTTCGCTTCCGCCGGCCAAAAGCAATGCGCCGCGTTGGACTTAGCCGCTGGTTGGACGGGTCGGCTCGCTAGCGAGGCGTTCGGGTCCGCCGGCCGAAAGCAATGCGCCGCGTTGGACTTAGCCGTTTTTTGGACGGGTCGGCTCGCGAGCGAGGCGTTCGGGTCCGACGGCCGAAAGCAATGCGCCGCGTTGGACTTAGCCGCTGGTTGGCCGGTTGGCTCGCGAGCGAGGCGTTCGGGTCCGTCGGCCGAAAGCAATGCGCCGCGTTGGACTTAGCCGCTGGTTGGACGGGTCGGCTCGCGAGCGAGGCGTTCGGGTCCGCCGGCCGAAAGCAATGCGCCGCGTTGGACTTAGCCGCTGGTTGGACGGGTCGGCTCGCGAGCGAGGCGTTCGCGTCCGCCGGCCGAAAGCGATGGGCCGCGTTGGACTTAGCCGCTGGTTGGACGGGTCGGCTCGCGAGCGAGGCGTTCGGGTCCGACGGCCGAAAGCAATGCGCCGCGTTGGACTTAGCCGCTGGTTGGAGGGGTCGGCTCGCGAGCGAGGCGTTCGCGTCCGCCGGCCAAAAACAATGCGCCGCGTTGGACTTAGCCGCTGGTTGGCCGGTTGGCTCGCGAGCGAGGCGTTCGGGTCCGTCGGCCGAAAGCAATGCGCCGCGTTGGACTTAGCCGCTGGTTGGACGGGTCGGCTCGCGAGCAAGGCGTTCGCGTCCGCCGGCCGAAAGCAATGCGCCGCGTTGGACTTAGCCGCTGGTTGGACGGGTCGGCTCGCGAGCGAGGCGTTCGCATCCGCCGGCCAAAAGCAATGCGCCGCGTTGGACTTAGCCGCTGGTTGGACGGGTCGGCTCGCGAGCGAGGCGTTCGCGTCCGCCGGCCAAAAGCAATGCGCCGCGTTGGACTTAGCCGCTGTTTGGACGGGTCGGCTCGCGAGCGAGGCGTTCGGGTCCGACGGCCGAAAGCAATGCGCCGCGTTGGACTTAGCCGCTGTTTGGACGGGTCGGCTCGCGAGCGAGGCGTTCGCGTCCGCCGGCCGAAAGCAATGCGCCGCGTTGGACTTAGCCGCTGGTTGGACGGGTCGGCTCGCGAGCGAGGCGTTCGCGTCCGCCGGCCAAAAGCAATGCGCCGCGTTGGACTTAGCCGCTGTTTGGACGGGTCGGCTCGCGAGCGAGGCGTTCGGGTCCGCCGGCCGAAAGCAATGCGCCGCGTTGGACTTAGCCGCTGGTTGGACGGGTCGGCTCGCGAGCGAGGCGTTCGCGTCCGCCGGCCAAAAGCAATGCGCCGCGTTGGACTTAGCCGCTGGTTGGACGGGTCGGTTCGCGAGCGAGGCGTTCGGGTCCGACGGCCGAAAGCAATGCGCCGCGTTGGACTTAGCCGCTGTTTGGACGGGTCGGCTCGCGAGCGAGGCGTTCGCGTCCGCCGGCCGAAAGCAATGCGCCGCGTTGGACTTAGCCGCTGGTTGGACGGGTCGGCTCGCGAGCGAGGCGTTCGCGTCGGCCGGCCAAAAGCAATGCGCCGCGTTGGACTTAGCCGCTGGTTGGACGGGTCGGCTCGCGAGCGAGGCGTTCGGGTCCGACGGCCGAAAGCAATGCGCCGCGTTGGACTTAGCCGCTGTTTGGACGGGTCGGCTCGCGAGCGAGGCGTTCGCGTCCGCCGGCCGAAAGCAATGCGCCGCGTTGGACTTAGCCGCTGGTTGGACGGGTCGGCTCGCGAGCGAGGCGTTCGCGTCCGCTGGCCAAAAGCAATGCGCCGCGTTGGACTTAGCCGCTGGTTGGACGGGTCGCTCGCGAGCGAGACGTTCGGGTCCGACGGCCGAAAGCAATGCGCCGCGTTGGACTTAGCCGCTGGTTGGACGGGTCGGCTCGCGAGCGAGGCGTTCGGGTCCGCCGGCCGAAAGCAATGCACCGCGTTGGACTTAGCCGCTGGTTGGACGGGTCGGCTCGCGAGCGAGGCGTTCGCGTCCGCCGGCCAAAAGCAATGCGCCGCGTTGGACTTAGCCGCTGGTTGGACGGGTCGGCTCGCGAGCGAGGCGTTCGGGTCCGACGGCCGAAAGCAATGCGCCGCGTTGGACTTAGCCGCTGGTTGGACGGGTCGGCTCGCGAGCGAGGCGTTCGCGTCCGCCGGCCAAAAGCAATGCGCCGCGTTGGACTTAGCCGCTGTTTGGACGGGTCGGCTCGCGAGCGAGGCGTTCGCGTCCGCCGGCCGAAAGCAATGCGCCGCGTTGGACTTAGCCGCTGGTTGGACGGGTCGGCTCGCGAGCGAGGCGTTCGCGTCGGCCGGCCAAAAGCAATGCGCCGCGTTGGACTTAGCCGCTGGTTGGACGGGTCGGCTCGCGAGCGAGGCGTTCGGGTCCGACGGCCGAAAGCAATGCGCCGCGTTGGACTTAGCCGCTGTTTGGACGGGTCGGCTCGCGAGCGAGGCGTTCGCGTCCGCCGGCCGAAAGCAATGCGCCGCGTTGGACTTAGCCGCTGGTTGGACGGGTCGGCTCGCGAGCGAGGCGTTCGCGTCCGCTGGCCAAAAGCAATGCGCCGCGTTGGACTTAGCCGCTGGTTGGACGGGTCGCTCGCGAGCGAGACGTTCGGGTCCGACGGCCGAAAGCAATGCGCCGCGTTGGACTTAGCCGCTGGTTGGACGGGTCGGCTCGCGAGCGAGGCGTTCGGGTCCGCCGGCCGAAAGCAATGCACCGCGTTGGACTTAGCCGCTGGTTGGACGGGTCGGCTCGCGAGCGAGGCGTTCGCGTCCGCCGGCCAAAAGCAATGCGCCGCGTTGGACTTAGCCGCTGGTTGGACGGGTCGGCTCGCGAGCGAGGCGTTCGCGTCCGCCGGCCGAAAGCAATGCGCCGCGTTGGACTTAGCCGCTGGTTGGACAGGTCGGATCGCGAGCGAGGCGTTCGGGTCCGTCGGCCGAAAGCAATGCGCCCGCGTTGGACTTAGCCGCTGTTTGGACGGGTCGGCTCGCGAGCGAGGCGTTCGGGTCCGCCGGCCGAAAGCAATGCGCCGCGTTGGACTTAGCCGCTGGTTGGACGGGTCGGCTCGCGAGCGAGGCGTTCGCGTCCGCCGGCCAAAAGCAATGCGCCGCGTTGGACTTAGCCGCTGGTTGGACGGGTCGGTTCGCGAGCGAGGCGTTCGGGTCCGACGGCCGAAAGCAATGCGCCGCGTTGGACTTAGCCGCTGGTTGGACGGGTCGGCTCGCGAGCGAGGCGTTCGGGTCCGACGGCCGAAAGCAATGCGCCGCGTTGGACTTAGCCGCTGGTTGGAGGGGTCGGCTCGCGAGCGAGGCGTTTGCGTCCGCCGGCCGAAAGCAATGCGCCGCGTTGGACTTAGCCGCTGGTTGGAGGGGGTCGGCTCGCGAGCGAGGCGTTCGGGTCCGTCGGCCGAAAGCAATGCGCCGCGTTGGACTTAGCCGCTGGTTGGACGGGTCGGCTCGCGAGCGAGGCTTTCGCGTCCGCCGGCCGAAAGCAATGCGCCGCGTTGGACTTAGCCGCTGGTTGGAGGGGTCGGCTCGCGAGCGAGGCGTTTGCGTCCGCCGGCCGAAAGCAATGCGCCGCGTTGGACTTAGCCGCTGGTTGGACGGGTCGGCTCGCGAGCGAGGCGTTCGGGTCCGCCGGCCAAAAGCAATGCGCCGCGTTGGACTTAGCCGCTGGTTGGACGGGTCGGCTCGCGAGCGAGGCGTTCGGGTCCGACGGCCGAAAGCAATGCGCCACGTTGGACTTAGCCGCTGGTTGGACGGGTCGGCTCGCGAGCGAGGCGTTCGGGTCCGCCGGCCAAAAGCAATGCGCCGCGTTGGACTTAGCCGCTGGTTGGACGGGTCGGCTCGCGAGCGAGGCGTTCGGGTCCGACGGCCGAAAGCAATGCGCCGCGTTGGACTTAGCCGCTGGTTGGACGGGTCGGCTCGCGAGCGAGGCGTTCGGGTCCGACGGCCGAAAGCAATGCGCCACGTTGGACTTAGCCGCTGGTTGGACGGGTCGGCTCGCGAGCGAGGCGTTCGGGTCCGTCGGCCGAAAGCAATGCGCCGCGTTGGACTTAGCCGCAGGTTGGACGGGTCGGCTCGCGAGCGAGGCGTTCGCTTCCGCCGGCCAAAAGCAATGCGCCGCGTTGGACTTAGCCGCTGGTTGGACGGGTCGGCTCGCGAGCGAGGCGTTCGGGTCCGCCGGCCGAAAGCAATGCGCCGCGTTGGACTTAGCCGTTTTTTGGACGGGTCGGCTCGCGAGCGAGGCGTTCGGGTCCGACGGCCGAAAGCAATGCGCCGCGTTGGACTTAGCCGCTGGTTGGACGGGTCGGATCGCGAGCGAGGCGTTCGGGTCCGTCGGCCGAAAGCAATGCGCCGCGTTGGACTTAGCCGCTGGTTGGACGGGTCGGCTCGCGAGCGAGGCGTTCGGGTCCGCCGGCCGAAAGCAATGCGCCGCGTTGGACTTAGCCGCTGGTTGGACGGGTCGGCTCGCGAGCGAGGCGTTCGGGTCCGACGGCCGAAAGCAATGCGCCGCGTTGGACTTAGCCGCTGGTTGGAGGGGTCGGCTCGCGAGCGAGGCGTTCGCGTCCGCCGGCCAAAAACAATGCGCCGCGTTGGACTTAGCCGCTGGTTGGACGGGTCGGCTCGCGAGCGAGGCGTTCGCGTCCGCCGGCCAAAAGCAATGCGCCGCGTTGGACTTAGCCGCTGGTTGGACGGGTCGGCTCGCGAGCGAGGCGTTCGGGTCCGACGGCCGAAAGCAATGCGCCGCGTTGGACTTAGCCGCTGGTTGGACGGGTCGGCTCGCGAGCGAGGCGTTCGCGTCCGCCGGCCAAAAGCAATGCGCCGCGTTGGACTTAGCCGCTGGTTGGACGGGTCGCTCGCGAGCGAGGCGTTCGGGTCCGTCGGCCGAAAGCAATGCGCCGCGTTGGACTTAGCCGCTGGTTGGACGGGTCGGCTCGCGAGCAAGGCGTTCGCGTCCGCCGGCCGAAAGCAATGCGCCGCGTTGGACTTAGCCGCTGGTTGGACGGGTCGGCTCGCGAGCGAGGCGTTCGCATCCGCCGGCCAAAAGCAATGCGCCGCGTTGGACTTAGCCGCTGGTTGGACGGGTCGGCTCGCGAGCGAGGCGTTCGGGTCCGACGGCCGAAAGCAATGCGCCGCGTTGGACTTAGCCGCTGGTTGGACGGGTCGGCTCGCGAGCGAGGCGTTCGCGTCCGCCGGCCCGAAAGCAATGCGCCGCGTTGGACTTAGCCGCTGGTTGGACGGGTCGGATCGCGAGCGAGGCGTTCGGGTCCGTCGGCCGAAAGCAATGCGCCGCGTTGGACTTAGCCGCTGTTTGGACGGGTCGGCTCGCGAGCGAGGCGTTCGGGTCCGCCGGCCGAAAGCAATGCGCCGCGTTGGACTTAGCCGCTGGTTGGACGGGTCGGCTCGCGAGCGAGGCGTTCGCGTCCGCCGGCCAAAAGCAATGCGCCGCGTTGGACTTAGCCGCTGGTTGGACGGGTCGGTTCGCGAGCGAGGCGTTCGGGTCCGACGGCCGAAAGCAATGCGCCGCGTTGGACTTAGCCGCTGTTTGGTCGGGTCGGCTCGCGAGCGAGGCGTTCGCGTCCGCCGGCCGAAAGCAATGCGCCGCGTTGGACTTAGCCGCTGGTTGGACGGGTCGGCTCGCGAGCGAGGCGTTCGCGTCCGCCGGCCAAAAGCAATGCGCCGCGTTGGACTTAGCCGCTGGTTGGACGGGTCGGCTCGCGAGCGAGGCGTTCGGGTCCGCCGGCCGAAAGCAATGCGCCGCGTTGGACTTAGCCGCTGTTTGGACGGGTCGGCTCGCGAGCGAGGCGTTCGCGTCCGCCGGCCAAAAGCAATGCGCCGCGTTGGACTTAGCCGCTTTTTGGACGGGTCGGCTCGCGAGCGAGGCGTTCGGGTCCGACGGCCGAAAGCAATGCGCCGCGTTGGACTTAGCCGCTGGTTGGAGGGGTCGGCTCGCGAGCGAGGCGTTCGCGTCCGCCGGCCAAAAGCAATGCGCCGCGTTGGACTTAGCCGCTGGTGGGACGGGTCGGCTCGCGAGCGAGGCGTTCGCGTCCGCCGGCCAAAAGCAATGCGCCGCGTTGGACTTAGCCGCTGGTTGGACGGGTCGGCTCGCGAGCGAGGCGTTCGGGTCCGACGGCCGAAAGCAATGCGCCGCGTTGGACTTAGCCGCTGGTTGGACGGGTCGGCTCGCGAGCGAGGCGTTCGGGTCCGTCGGCCGAAAGCAATGCGCCGCGTTGGACTTAGCCGCAGGTTGGACGGGTCGGCTCGCGAGCGAGGCGTTCGCTTCCCGCCGGCCAAAAGCAATGCGCCGCGTTGGACTTAGCCGCTGGTTGGACGGGTCGGCTCGCTAGCGAGGCGTTCGGGTCCGCCGGCCGAAAGCAATGCGCCGCGTTGGACTTAGCCGTTTTTTGGACGGGTCGGCTCGCGAGCGAGGCGTTCGGGTCCGACGGCCGAAAGCAATGCGCCTGCGTTGGACTTAGCCGCTGGTTGGCCGGTTGGCTCGCGAGCGAGGCGTTCGGGTCCGTCGGCCGAAAGCAATGCGCCGCGTTGGACTTAGCCGCTGGTTGGACGGGTCGGCTCGCGAGCGAGGCGTTCGGGTCCGCCGGCCGAAAGCAATGCGCCGCGTTGGACTTAGCCGCTGGTTGGACGGGTCGGCTCGCGAGCGAGGCGTTCGCGTCCGCCGGCCGAAAGCGATGGGCCGCGTTGGACTTAGCCGCTGGTTGGACGGGTCGGCTCGCGAGCGAGGCGTTCGGGTCCGACGGCCGAAAGCAATGCGCCGCGTTGGACTTAGCCGCTGGTTGGAGGGGTCGGCTCGCGAGCGAGGCGTTCGCGTCCGCCGGCCAAAAACAATGCGCCGCGTTGGACTTAGCCGCTGGTTGGCCGGTTGGCTCGCGAGCGAGGCGTTCGGGTCCGTCGGCCGAAAGCAATGCGCCGCGTTGGACTTAGCCGCTGGTTGGACGGGTCGGCTCGCGAGCAAGGCGTTCGCGTCCGCCGGCCGAAAGCAATGCGCCGCGTTGGACTTAGCCGCTGGTTGGACGGGTCGGCTCGCGAGCGAGGCGTTCGCATCCGCCGGCCAAAAGCAATGCGCCGCGTTGGACTTAGCCGCTGGTTGGACGGGTCGGCTCGCGAGCGAGGCGTTCGCGTCCGCCGGCCAAAAGCAATGCGCCGCGTTGGACTTAGCCGCTGTTTGGACGGGTCGGCTCGCGAGCGAGGCGTTCGGGTCCGACGGCCGAAAGCAATGCGCCGCGTTGGACTTAGCCGCTGTTTGGACGGGTCGGCTCGCGAGCGAGGCGTTCGCGTCCGCCGGCCGAAAGCAATGCGCCGCGTTGGACTTAGCCGCTGGTTGGACGGGTCGGCTCGCGAGCGAGGCGTTCGCGTCCGCCGGCCAAAAGCAATGCGCCGCGTTGGACTTAGCCGCTGTTTGGACGGGTCGGCTCGCGAGCGAGGCGTTCGGGTCCGCCGGCCGAAAGCAATGCGCCGCGTTGGACTTAGCCGCTGGTTGGACGGGTCGGCTCGCGAGCGAGGCGTTCGCGTCCGCCGGCCAAAAGCAATGCGCCGCGTTGGACTTAGCCGCTGGTTGGACGGGTCGGTTCGCGAGCGAGGCGTTCGGGTCCGACGGCCGAAAGCAATGCGCCGCGTTGGACTTAGCCGCTGTTTGGACGGGTCGGCTCGCGAGCGAGGCGTTCGCGTCCGCCGGCCGAAAGCAATGCGCCGCGTTGGACTTAGCCGCTGGTTGGACGGGTCGGCTCGCGAGCGAGGCGTTCGCGTCGGCCGGCCAAAAGCAATGCGCCGCGTTGGACTTAGCCGCTGGTTGGACGGGTCGGCTCGCGAGCGAGGCGTTCGGGTCCGACGGCCGAAAGCAATGCGCCGCGTTGGACTTAGCCGCTGTTTGGACGGGTCGGCTCGCGAGCGAGGCGTTCGCGTCCGCCGGCCGAAAGCAATGCGCCGCGTTGGACTTAGCCGCTGGTTGGACGGGTCGGCTCGCGAGCGAGGCGTTCGCGTCCGCTGGCCAAAAGCAATGCGCCGCGTTGGACTTAGCCGCTGGTTGGACGGGTCGCTCGCGAGCGAGACGTTCGGGGTCCGACGGCCGAAAGCAATGCGCCGCGTTGGACTTAGCCGCTGGTTGGACGGGTCGGCTCGCGAGCGAGGCGTTCGGGTCCGCCGGCCGAAAGCAATGCACCGCGTTGGACTTAGCCGCTGGTTGGACGGGTCGGCTCGCGAGCGAGGCGTTCGCGTCCGCCGGCCAAAAGCAATGCGCCGCGTTGGACTTAGCCGCTGGTTGGACGGGTCGGTTCGCGAGCGAGGCGTTCGGGTCCGACGGCCGAAAGCAATGCGCCGCGTTGGACTTAGCCGCTGTTTGGACGGGTCGGCTCGCGAGCGAGGCGTTCGCGTCCGCCGACCGAAAGCAATGCGCCGCGTTGGACTTAGCCGCTGGTTGGACGGGTCGGCTCGCGAGCGAGGCGTTCGCGTCGGCCGGCCAAAAGCAATGCGCCGCGTTGGACTTAGCCGCTGGTTGGACGGGTCGGCTCGCGAGCGAGGCGTTCGGGTCCGACGGCCGAAAGCAATGCGCCGCGTTGGACTTAGCCGCTGTTTGGACGGGTCGGCTCGCGAGCGAGGCGTTCGCGTCCGCCGCCGAAAGCAATGCGCCGCGTTGGACTTAGCCGCTGGTTGGACGGGTCGGCTCGCGAGCGAGGCGTTCGCGTCCGCCGGCCAAAAGCAATGCGCCGCGTTGGACTTAGCCGCTGGTTGGACGGGTCGCTCGCGAGCGAGACGTTCGGGTCCGACGGCCGAAAGCAATGCGCCGCGTTGGACTTAGCCGCTGGTTGGACGGGTCGGCTCGCGAGCGAGGGCGTTCGGGTCCGCCGGCCAAAAGCAATGCGCCGCGTTGGACTTAGCCGCTGGTTGGACGGGTCGGCTCGCGAGCGAGGCGTTCGGGTCCGACGGCCGAAAGCAATGCGCCGCGTTGGACTTAGCCGCTGGTTGGAGGGGTCGGCTCGCGAGCGAGGCGTTCGCGTCCGCCGGCCAAAAGCAATGCGCCGCGTTGGACTTAGCCGCTGGTTGGACGGGTCGGCTCGCGAGCGAGGCGTTCGGGGTCCGCCGGCCAAAAGCAATGCGCCGCGTTGGACTTAGCCGCTGGTTGGACGGGTCGGCTCGCGAGCGAGGCGTTCGGGTCCGACGGCCGAAAGCAATGCGCCACGTTGGACTTAGCCGCTGGTTGGACGGGTCGGCTCGCGAGCGAGGCGTTCGGGTCCGCCGGCCAAAAGCAATGCGCCGCGTTGGACTTAGCCGCTGGTTGGACGGGTCGGCTCGCGAGCGAGGCGTTCGGGTCCGACGGCCGAAAGCAATGCGCCGCGTTGGACTTAGCCGCTGGTTGGAGGGGTCGGCTCGCGAGCGAGGCGTTCGGGTCCGACGGCCGAAAGCAATGCGCCGCGTTGGACTTAGCCGCTGGTTGGACGGGTCGGCTCGCGAGCGAAGCGTTCGGGTCCGCCGGCCAAAAGCAATGCGCCGCGTTGGACTTAGCCGCTGGTTGGACGGGTCGGCTCGCGAGCGAGGCGTTCGGGTCCGACGGCCGAAAGCAATGCGCCGCGTTGGACTTAGCCGCTGGTTGGAGGGGTCGGCTCGCGAGCGAGGCGTTCGCGTCCGCCGGCCAAAAGCAATGCGCCGCGTTGGACTTAGCCGCTGGTTGGACGGGTCGGCTCGCGAGCGAGGCGTTCGCGTCCGCCGGCCAAAAGCAATGCGCCGCGTTGGACTTAGCCGCTGGTTGGACGGGTCGGCTCGCGAGCGAGGCGTTCGGGTCCGACGGCCGAAAGCAATGCGCCGCGTTGGACTTAGCCGCTGTTTGGACGGGTCGGCTCGCGAGCGAGGCGTTCGCGTCCGCCGGCCGAAAGCAATGCGCCGCGTTGGACTTAGCCGCTGGTTGGACGGGTCGGCTCGCGAGCGAGGCGTTCGCGTCCGCCGGCCAAAAGCAATGCGCCGCGTTGGACTTAGCCGCTGGTTGGACGGGTCGCTCGCGAGCGAGGCGTTCGGGTCCGACGGCCGAAAGCAATGCGCCGCGTTGGACTTAGCCGCTGGTTGGACGGGTCGGCTCGCGAGCGAGGCGTTCGGGTCCGACGGCCGAAAGCAATGCGCCACGTTGGACTTAGCCGCTGGTTGGACGGGTCGGCTCGCGAGCGAGGCGTTCGGGTCCGCCGGCCAAAAGCAATGCGCCGCGTTGGACTTAGCCGCTGGTTGGACGGGTCGGCTCGCGAGCGAGGCGTTCGGGTCCGACGGCCGAAAGCAATGCGCCGCGTTGGACTTAGCCGCTGGTTGGAGGGGTCGGCTCGCGAGCGAGGCGTTCGGGTCCGACGGCCGAAAGCAATGCGCCGCGTTGGACTTAGCCGCTGGTTGGACGGGTCGGCTCGCGAGCGAAGCGTTCGGGTCCGCCGGCCAAAAGCAATGCGCCGCGTTGGACTTAGCCGCTGGTTGGACGGGTCGGCTCGCGAGCGAGGCGTTCGGGTCCGACGGCCGAAAGCAATGCGCCGCGTTGGACTTAGCCGCTGGTTGGAGGGGTCGGCTCGCGAGCGAGGCGTTCGCGTCCGCCGGCCAAAAGCAATGCGCCGCGTTGGACTTAGCCGCTGGTTGGACGGGTCGGCTCGCGTGCGAGGCGTTCGCGTCCGCCGGCCGAAAGCAATGCGCCGCGTTGGACTTAGCCGCTGGTTGGACGGGTCGGCTCGCGAGCGAGGCGTTCGCGTCCGCCGGCCAAAAGCAATGCGCCGCGTTGGACTTAGCCGCTGGTTGGACGGGTCGGCTCGCGAGCGAGGCGTTCGGGTCCGCCGGCCGAAAGCAATGCGCCGCGTTGGACTTAGCCGCTGTTTGGACGGGTCGGCTCGCGAGCGAGGCGTTCGCGTCCGCCGGCCAAAAGTAATGCGCCGCGTTGGACTTAGCCGCTTTTTGGACGGGTCGGCTCGCGAGCGAGGCGTTCGGGTCCGACGGCCGAAAGCAATGCGCCGCGTTGGACTTAGCCGCTGGATGGACGGGTCGGCTCGCGAGCGAGGCGTTCGGGTCCGCCGGCCGAAAGCAATGCGCCGCGTTGGACTTAGCCGCTGGTTGGACGGGTCGGCTCGCGAGCGAGGCGTTCGGGTCCGTCGGCCGAAAGCAATGCGCCGCGCTGGACTTAGCCGCTGTTTGGACGGGTCGGCTCGCGAGCGAGGCGTTCGCGTCCGCCGGCCAAAAGCAATGCGCCGCGTTGGACTTAGCCGCTGGTTGGACGGGTCGGCTCGCGAGCGAGGCGTTCGCGTCCGCCGGCCAAAAGCAATGCGCCGCGTTGGACTTAGCCGCTGGTTGGACGGGTCGGCTCGCGAGCGAGGCGTTCGGGTCCGACGGCCGAAAGCAATGCGCCGCGTTGGACTTAGCCGCTGTTTGGACGGGTCGGCTCGCGAGCGAGGCGTTCGCGTCCGCCGGCCGAAAGCAATGCGCCGCGTTGGACTTAGCCGCTGGTTGGACGGTCGGCTCGCGAGCGAGGCGTTCGCGTCCGCCGGCCAAAAGCAATGCGCCGCGTTGGACTTAGCCGCTGGTTGGACGGGTCGCTCGCGAGCGAGGCGTTCGGGTCCGACGGCCGAAAGCAATGCGCCGCGTTGGACTTAGCCGCTGGTTGGACGGGTCGGCTCGCGAGCGAGGCGTTCGGGTCCGCCGGCCAAAAGCAATGCGCCGCGTTGGACTTAGCCGCTGGTTGGACGGGTCGCTCGCGAGCGAGGCGTTCGGGTCCGACGGCCGAAAGCAATGCGCCGCGTTGGACTTAGCCGCTGGTTGGACGGGTCGGCTCGCGAGCGAGGCGTTCGGGTCCGCCGGCCAAAAGCAATGCGCCGCGTTGGACTTAGCCGCTGGTTGGACGGGTCGGCTCGCGAGCGAGGCGTTCGGGTCCGCCGGCCAAAAGCAATGCGCCGCGTTGGACTTAGCCGCTCCGCCGGCCAAAAGCAATGCGCCGCGTTGGACTTAGCCGCTGGTTGGACGGGTCGGCTCGCGAGCGAGGCGTTCGGGTCCGACGGCCGAAAGCAATGCGCCGCGTTGGACTTAGCCGCTGGTTGGAGGGGTCGGCTCGCGAGCGAGGCGTTCGGGTCCGACGCCGAAAGCAATGCGCCGCGTTGGACTTAGCCGCTGGTTGGACGGGTCGGCTCGCGAGCGAAGCGTTCGGGTCCGCCGGCCAAAAGCAATGCGCCGCGTTGGACTTAGCCGCTGGTTGGACGGGTCGGTTCGCGAGCGAGGCGTTCGGGTCCGACGGCCGAAAGCAATGCGCCGCGTTGGACTTAGCCGCTGTTTGGTCGGGTCGGCTCGCGAGCGAGGCGTTCGCGTCCGCCGGCCGAAAGCAATGCGCCGCGTTGGACTTAGCCGCTGGTTGGACGGGTCGGCTCGCGAGCGAGGCGTTCGCGTCCGCCGGCCAAAAGCAATGCGCCGCGTTGGACTTAGCCGCTGGTTGGACGGGTCGGCTCGCGAGCGAGGCGTTCGGGTCCGCCGGCCGAAAGCAATGCGCCGCGTTGGACTTAGCCCGCTGTTTGGACGGGTCGGCTCGCGAGCGAGGCGTTCGCGTCCGCCGGCCAAAAGTAATGCGCCGCGTTGGACTTAGCCGCTTTTTGGACGGGTCGGCTCGCGAGCGAGGCGTTCGGGTCCGACGGCCGAAAGCAATGCGCCGCGTTGGACTTAGCCGCTGGATGGACGGGTCGGCTCGCGAGCGAGGCGTTCGGGTCCGCCGGCCGAAAGCAATGCGCCGCGTTGGACTTAGCCGCTGGTTGGACGGGTCGGCTCGCGAGCGAGGCGTTCGGGTCCGTCGGCCGAAAGCAATGCGCCGCGCTGGACTTAGCCGCTGTTTGGACGGGTCGGCTCGCGAGCGAGGCGTTCGCGTCCGCCGGCCAAAAGCAATGCGCCGCGTTGGACTTAGCCGCTGGTTGGACGGGTCGGCTCGCGAGCGAGGCGTTCGCGTCCGCCGGCCAAAAGCAATGCGCCGCGTTGGACTTAGCCGCTGTTTGGACGGGTCGGCTCGCGAGCGAGGCGTTCGGGTCCGACGGCCGAAAGCAATGCGCCGCGTTGGACTTAGCCGCTGTTTGGGACGGGTCGGCTCGCGAGCGAGGCGTTCGCGTCCGCCGGCCGAAAGCAATGCGCCGCGTTGGACTTAGCCGCTGGTTGGACGGGTCGGCTCGCGAGCGAGGCGTTCGCGTCCGCCGGCCAAAAGCAATGCGCCGCGTTGGACTTAGCCGCTGTTTGGACGGGTAGGCTCGCGAGCGAGGCGTTCGGGTCCGCCGGCCGAAAGCAATGCGCCGCGTTGGACTTAGCCGCTGGTTGGACGGGTCGGCTCGCGAGCGAGGCGTTCGCGTCCGCCGGCCAAAAGCAATGCGCCGCGTTGGACTTAGCCGCTGGTTGGACGGGTCGGTTCGCGAGCGAGGCGTTCGGGTCCGACGGCCGAAAGCAATGCGCCGCGTTGGACTTAGCCGCTGTTTGGACGGGTCGGCTCGCGAGCGAGGCGTTCGCGTCCGCCGGCCGAAAGCAATGCGCCGCGTTGGACTTAGCCGCTGGTTGGACGGGTCGGCTCGCGAGCGAGGCGTTCGCGTCGGCCGGCCAAAAGCAATGCGCCGCGTTGGACTTAGCCGCTGGTTGGACGGGTCGGCTCGCGAGCGAGGCGTTCGGGTCCGACGGCCGAAAGCAATGCGCCGCGTTGGACTTAGCCGCTGTTTGGACGGGTCGGCTCGCGAGCGAGGCGTTCGCGTCCGCCGGCCGAAAGCAATGCGCCGCGTTGGACTTAGCCGCTGGTTGGACGGGTCGGCTCGCGAGCGAGGCGTTCGGGTCCGCCGGCCAAAAGCAATGCGCCGCGTTGGACTTAGCCGCTGGTTGGACGGGTCGGCTCGCGAGCGAGGCGTTCGGGTCCGACGGCCGAAAGCAATGCGCCACGTTGGACTTAGCCGCTGGTTGGACGGGTCGGCTCGCGAGCGAGGCGTTCGGGTCCGCCGGCCAAAAGCAATGCGCCCGCGTTGGACTTAGCCGCTGGTTGGACGGGTCGGCTCGCGAGCGAGGCGTCGGGTCCGACGGCCGAAAGCAATGCGCCGCGTTGGACTTAGCCGCTGGTTGGAGGGGTCGGCTCGCGAGCGAGGCGTTCGGGTCCGACGGCCGAAAGCAATGCGCCGCGTTGGACTTAGCCGCTGGTTGGACGGGTCGGCTCGCGAGCGAAGCGTTCGGGTCCGCCGGCCAAAAGCAATGCGCCGCGTTGGACTTAGCCGCTGGTTGGACGGGTCGGCTCGCGAGCGAGGCGTTCGCGTCCGCCGGCCAAAAGCAATGCGCCGCGTTGGACTTAGCCGCTGGTTGGACGGGTCGGCTCGCGAGCGAGGCGTTCGCGTCGGCCGGCCCAAAAGCAATGCGCCGCGTTGGACTTAGCCGCTGGTTGGACGGGTCGGCTCGCGAGCGAGGCGTTCGGGACCGACGGCCGAAAGCAATGCGCCGCGTTGGACTTAGCCGCTGTTTGGACGGGTCGGCTCGCGAGCGAGGCGTTCGCGTCCGCCGGCCGAAAGCAATGCGCCGCGTTGGACTTAGCCGCTGGTTGGACGGGTCGGCTCGCGAGCGAGGCGTTCGCGTCCGCCGGCCAAAAGCAATGCGCCGCGTTGGACTTAGCCGCTGGTTGGACGGGTCGCTCGCGAGCGAGGCGTTCGGGTCCGACGGCCGAAAGCAATGCGCCGCGTTGGACTTAGCCGCTGGTTGGACGGGTCGGCTCGCGAGCGAGGCGTTCGCGTCCGCCGGCCGAAAGCAATGCGCCGCGTTGGACTTAGCCGCTGGTTGGACGGGTCGGCTCGCGAGCGAGGCGTTCGCGTCCGCCGGCCAAAAGCAATGCG
Organism: Prorops nasuta; assembly: GCF_024137725.1. Classification (NCBI taxonomy): domain Eukaryota; kingdom Metazoa; phylum Arthropoda; class Insecta; order Hymenoptera; family Bethylidae; genus Prorops; species Prorops nasuta. The sequence continues at coordinate 20,257 of NW_027117105.1, read as the reverse complement.
CCGCGTTGGACTTAGCCGCTGTTTGGACGGGTAGGCTCGCGAGCGAGGCGTTCGGGTCCGACGGCCGAAAGCAATGCGCCGCGTTGGACTTAGCCGCTGGATGGACGGGTCGGCTCGCGAGCGAGGCGTTCGGGTCCGCCGGCCGAAAGCAATGCGCCGCGTTGGACTTAGCCGCTGGTTGGACGGGTCGGCTCGCGAGCGAGGCGTTCGGGTCCGTCGGCCGAAAGCAATGCGCCGCGCTGGACTTAGCCGCTGTTTGGACGGGTCGGCTCGCGAGCGAGGCGTTCGCGTCCGCCGGCCAAAAGCAATGCGCCGCGTTGGACTTAGCCGCTGGTTGGACGGGTCGGCTCGCGAGCGAGGCGTTCGCGTCCGCCGGCCAAAAGCAATGCGCCGCGTTGGACTTAGCCGCTGTTTGGACGGGTCGGCTCGCGAGCGAGGCGTTCGGGTCCGACGGCCGAAAGCAATGCGCCGCGTTGGACTTAGCCGCTGTTTGGACGGGTCGGCTCGCGAGCGAGGCGTTCGCGTCCGCCGGCCGAAAGCAATGCGCCGCGTTGGACTTAGCCGCTGGTTGGACGGGTCGGCTCGCGAGCGAGGCGTTCGCGTCCGCCGGCCAAAAGCAATGCGCCGCGTTGGACTTAGCCGCTGTTTGGACGGGTAGGCTCGCGAGCGAGGCGTTCGGGTCCGCCGGCCGAAAGCAATGCGCCGCGTTGGACTTAGCCGCTGGTTGGACGGGTCGGCTCGCGAGCGAGGCGTTCGCGTCCGCCGGCCAAAAGCAATGCGCCGCGTTGGACTTAGCCGCTGGTTGGACGGGTCGGTTCGCGAGCGAGGCGTTCGGGTCCGACGGCCGAAAGCAATGCGCCGCGTTGGACTTAGCCGCTGTTTGGACGGGTCGGCTCGCGAGCGAGGCGTTCGCGTCCGCCGGCCGAAAGCAATGCGCCGCGTTGGACTTAGCCGCTGGTTGGACGGGTCGGCTCGCGAGCGAGGCGTTCGCGTCGGCCGGCCAAAAGCAATGCGCCGCGTTGGACTTAGCCGCTGGTTGGACGGGTCGGCTCGCGAGCGAGGCGTTCGGGTCCGACGGCCGAAAGCAATGCGCCGCGTTGGACTTAGCCGCTGTTTGGACGGGTCGGCTCGCGAGCGAGGCGTTCGCGTCCGCCGGCCGAAAGCAATGCGCCGCGTTGGACTTAGCCGCTGGTTGGACGGGTCGGCTCGCGAGCGAGGCGTTCGGGTCCGCCGGCCAAAAGCAATGCGCCGCGTTGGACTTAGCCGCTGGTTGGACGGGTCGGCTCGCGAGCGAGGCGTTCGGGTCCGACGGCCGAAAGCAATGCGCCACGTTGGACTTAGCCGCTGGTTGGACGGGTCGGCTCGCGAGCGAGGCGTTCGGGTCCGCCGGCCAAAAGCAATGCGCCGCGTTGGACTTAGCCGCTGGTTGGACGGGTCGGCTCGCGAGCGAGGCGTTCGGGTCCGACGGCCGAAAGCAATGCGCCGCGTTGGACTTAGCCGCTGGTTGGAGGGGTCGGCTCGCGAGCGAGGCGTTCGGGTCCGACGGCCGAAAGCAATGCGCCGCGTTGGACTTAGCCGCTGGTTGGACGGGTCGGCTCGCGAGCGAAGCGTTCGGGTCCGCCGGCCAAAAGCAATGCGCCGCGTTGGACTTAGCCGCTGGTTGGACGGGTCGGCTCGCGAGCGAGGCGTTCGGGTCCGACGGCCGAAAGCAATGCGCCGCGTTGGACTTAGCCGCTGGTTGGAGGGGTCGGCTCGCGAGCGAGGCGTTCACGTCCGCCGGCCAAAAGCAATGCGCCGCGTTGGACTTAGCCGCTGGTTGGACGGGTCGGCTCGCGAGCGAGGCGTTCGCGTCCGCCGGCCAAAAGCAATGCGCCGCGTTGGACTTAGCCGCTGGTTGGACGGGTCGGCTCGCGAGCGAGGCGTTCGCGTCGGCCGGCCAAAAGCAATGCGCCGCGTTGGACTTAGCCGCTGGTTGGACGGGTCGGCTCGCGAGCGAGGCGTTCGGGACCGACGGCCGAAAGCAATGCGCCGCGTTGGACTTAGCCGCTGTTTGGACGGGTCGGCTCGCGAGCGAGGCGTTCGCGTCCGCCGGCCGAAAGCAATGCGCCGCGTTGGACTTAGCCGCTGGTTGGACGGGTCGGCTCGCGAGCGAGGCGTTCGCGTCCGCCGGCCAAAAGCAATGCGCCGCGTTGGACTTAGCCGCTGGTTGGACGGGTCGCTCGCGAGCGAGGCGTTCGGGTCCGACGGCCGAAAGCAATGCGCCGCGTTGGACTTAGCCGCTGGTTGGACGGGTCGGCTCGCGAGCGAGGCGTTCGGGTCCGCCGGCCAAAAGCAATGCGCCGCGTTGGACTTAGCCGCTGGTTGGACGGGTCGGCTCGCGAGCGAGGCGTTCGGGTCCGCCGGCCAAAAGCAATGCGCCGCGTTGGACTTAGCCGCTGGTTGGACGGGTCGGCTCGCGAGCGAGGCGTTCGGGTCCGCCGGCCAAAAGCAATGCGCCGCGTTGGACTTAGCCGCTGGTTGGACGGGTCGGCTCGCGAGCGAGGCGTTGGGGTCCGACGGCCGAAAGCAATGCGCCGCGTTGGACTTAGCCGCTGGTTGGAGGGGTCGGCTCGCGAGCGAGGCGTTCGGGTCCGACGGCCGAAAGCAATGCGCCGCGTTGGACTTAGCCGCTGGTTGGACGGGTCGGCTCGCGAGCGAAGCGTTCGGGTCCGCCGGCCAAAAGCAATGCGCCGCGTTGGACTTAGCCGCTGGTTGGAGGGGTCGGCTCGCGAGCGAGGCGTTCGGGTCCGCCGGCCGAAAGCAATGCGCCGCGTTGGACTTAGCCGCTGGTTGGACGGGTCGGCTCGCGAGCGAAGCGTTCGGGGTCCGCCGGCCAAAAGCAATGCGCCGCGTTGGACTTAGCCGCTGGTTGGACGGGTCGGCTCGCGAGCGAGGCGTTCGGGTCCGACGGCCGAAAGCAATGCGCCGCGTTGGACTTAGCCGCTGGTTGGAGGGGTCGGCTCGCGAGCGAGGCGTTCGCGTCCGCCGGCCAAAAGCAATGCGCCGCATTGGACTTAGCCGCTGGTGGGACGGGTCGGCTCGCGAGCGAGGCGTTCGCGTCCGCCGGCCAAAAGCAATGCGCCGCGTTGGACTTAGCCGCTGGTTGGACGGGTCGGCTCGCGAGCGAGGCGTTCGGGTCCGACGGCCGAAAGCAATGCGCCGCGTTGGACTTAGCCGCTGGTTGGACGGGTCGGCTCGCGAGCGAGGCGTTCGGGTCCGTCGGCCGAAAGCAATGCGCCGCGTTGGACTTAGCCGCAGGTTGGACGGGTCGGCTCGCGAGCGAGGCGTTCGCTTCCGCCGGCCAAAAGCAATGCGCCGCGTTGGACTTAGCCGCTGGTTGGACGGGTCGGCTCGCGAGCGAGGCGTTCGGGTCCGCCGGCCGAAAGCAATGCGCCGCGTTGGACTTAGCCGTTTTTTGGACGGGTCGGCTCGCGAGCGAGGCGTTCGGGTCCGACGGCCGAAAGCAATGCGCCGCGTTGGACTTAGCCGCTGGTTGGACGGGTCGGCTCGCGAGCGAGGCGTTCGGGTCCGTCGGCCGAAAGCAATGCGCCGCGTTGGACTTAGCCGCTGGTTGGACGGGTCGGCTCGCGAGCGAGGCGTTCGGGTCCGCCGGCCGAAAGCAATGCGCCGCGTTGGACTTAGCCGCTGGTTGGACGGGTCGGCTCGCGAGCGAGGCGTTCGCGTCCGCCGGCCGAAAGCGATGGGCCGCGTTGGACTTAGCCGCTGGTTGGACGGGTCGGCTCGCGAGCGAGGCGTTCGGGTCCGACGGCCGAAAGCAATGCGCCGCGTTGGACTTAGCCGCTGGTTGGAGGGGTCGGCTCGCGAGCGAGGCGTTCGCGTCCGCCGGCCAAAAACAATGCGCCGCGTTGGACTTAGCCGCTGGTTGGACGGGTCGGCTCGCGAGCGAGGCGTTCGCGTCCGCCGGCCAAAAGCAATGCGCCGCGTTGGACTTAGCCGCTGGTTGGACGGGTCGCTCGCGAGCGAGGCGTTCGGGTCCGTCGGCCGAAAGCAATGCGCCGCGTTGGACTTAGCCGCAGGTTGGACGGGTCGGCTCGCGAGCGAGGCGTTCGCTTCCGCCGGCCAAAAGCAATGCGCCGCGTTGGACTTAGCCGCTGGTTGGACGGGTCGGCTCGCGAGCGAGGCGTTCGGGTCCGCCGGCCGAAAGCAATGCGCCGCGTTGGACTTAGCCGTTTTTTTGGACGGGTCGGCTCGCGAGCGAGGCGTTCGGGTCCGACGGCCGAAAGCAATGCGCCGCGTTGGACTTAGCCGCTGGTTGGACGGGTCGGCTCGCGAGCGAGGCGTTCGGGTCCGTCGGCCGAAAGCAATGCGCCGCGTTGGACTTAGCCGCTGGTTGGACGGGTCGGCTCGCGAGCGAGGCGTTCGGGTCCGCCGGCCGAAAGCAATGCGCCGCGTTGGACTTAGCCGCTGGTTGGACGGGTCGGCTCGCGAGCGAGGCGTTCGCGTCCGCCGGCCGAAAGCGATGGGCCGCGTTGGACTTAGCCGCTGGTTGGACGGGTCGGCTCGCGAGCGAGGCGTTCGGGTCCGACGGCCGAAAGCAATGCGCCGCGTTGGACTTAGCCGCTGGTTGGAGGGGTCGGCTCGCGAGCGAGGCGTTCGCGTCCGCCGGCCAAAAACAATGCGCCGCGTTGGACTTAGCCGCTGGTTGGACGGGTCGGCTCGCGAGCGAGGCGTTCGCGTCCGCCGGCCAAAAGCAATGCGCCGCGTTGGACTTAGCCGCTGGTTGGACGGGTCGCTCGCGAGCGAGGCGTTCGGGTCCGTCGGCCGAAAGCAATGCGCCCGCGTTGGACTTAGCCGCTGGTTGGACGGGTCGGCTCGCGAGCAAGGCGTTCGCGTCCGCCGGCCGAAAGCAATGCGCCGCGTTGGACTTAGCCGCTGGTTGGACGGGTCGGCTCGCGAGCGAGGCGTTCGCATCCGCCGGCCAAAAGCAATGCGCCGCGTTGGACTTAGCCGCTGGTTGGACGGGTCGGCTCGCGAGCGAGGCGTTCGGGTCCGACGTCCGAAAGCAATGCGCCGCGTTGGACTTAGCCGCTGGTTGGACGGGTCGGCTCGCGAGCGAGGCGTTCGCGTCCGCCGGCCGAAAGCAATGCGCCGCGTTGGACTTAGCCGCTGGTTGGACGGGTCGGCTCGCGAGCGAGGCGTTCGGGTCCGACGGCCGAAAGCAATGCGCCGCGTTGGACTTAGCCGCTGGTTGGAGGGGTCGGCTCGCGAGCGAGGCGTTCGGGTCCGACGGCCGAAAGCAATGCGCCGCGTTGGACTTAGCCGCTGGTTGGACGGGTCGGCTCGCGAGCGAGGCGTTCGGGTCCGACGGCCGAAAGCAATGCGCCACGTTGGACTTAGCCGCTGGTTGGACGGGTCGGCTCGCGAGCGAGGCGTTCGGGTCCGCCGGCCAAAAGCAATGCGCCGCGTTGGACTTAGCCGCTGGTTGGACGGGTCGGCTCGCGAGCGAGGCGTTCGGGTCCGACGGCCGAAAGCAATGCGCCGCGTTGGACTTAGCCGCTGGTTGGAGGGGTCGGCTCGCGAGCGAGGCGTTCGGGTCCGACGGCCGAAAGCAATGCGCCGCGTTGGACTTAGCCGCTGGTTGGACGGGTCGGCTCGCGAGCGAAGCGTTCGGGTCCGCCGGCCAAAAGCAATGCGCCGCGTTGGACTTAGCCGCTGGTTGGACGGGTCGGCTCGCGAGCGAGGCGTTCGGGTCCGACGGCCGAAAGCAATGCGCCGCGTTGGACTTAGCCGCTGGTTGGAGGGGTCGGCTCGCGAGCGAGGCGTTCGCGTCCGCCGGCCAAAAGCAATGCGCCGCGTTGGACTTAGCCGCTGGTTGGACGGGTCGGCTCGCGAGCGAGGCGTTCGCGTCCGCCGGCCAAAAGCAATGCGCCGCGTTGGACTTAGCCGCTGGTTGGACGGGTCGGCTCGCGAGCGAGGCGTTCGGGTCCGACGGCCGAAAGCAATGCGCCGCGTTGGGACTTAGCCGCTGTTTGGACGGGTCGGCTCGCGAGCGAGGCGTTCGCGTCCGCCGGCCGAAAGCAATGCGCCGCGTTGGACTTAGCCGCTGTTTGGACGGGTCGGCTCGCGAGCGAGGCGTTCGCGTCCGCCGGCCGAAAGCAATGCGCCGCGTTGGACTTAGCCGCTGGTTGGACGGGTCGGCTCGCGAGCGAGGCGTTCGCGTCGGCCGGCCAAAAGCAATGCGCCGCGTTGGACTTAGCCGCTGGTTGGACGGGTCGGCTCGCGAGCGAGGCGTTCGGGTCCGACGGCCGAAAGCAATGCGCCGCGTTGGACTTAGCCGCTGTTTGGACGGGTCGGCTCGCGAGCGAGGCGTTCGCGTCCGCCGGCCGAAAGCAATGCGCCGCGTTGGACTTAGCCGCTGGTTGGACGGGTCGGCTCGCGAGCGAGGCGTTCGCGTCCGCCGGCCAAAAGCAATGCGCCGCGTTGGACTTAGCCGCTGTTTGGACGGGTCGGCTCGCGAGCGAGGCGTTCGGGTCCGCCGGCCGAAAGCAATGCACCGCGTTGGACTTAGCCGCTGGTTGGACGGGTCGGCTCGCGAGCGAGGCGTTCGCGTCCGCCGGCCAAAAGCAATGCGCCGCGTTGGACTTAGCCGCTGGTTGGACGGGTCGGTTCGCGAGCGAGGCGTTCGGGTCCGACGGCCGAAAGCAATGCGCCGCGTTGGACTTAGCCGCTGTTTGGACGGGTCGGCTCGCGAGCGAGGCGTTCGCGTCCGCCGACCGAAAGCAATGCGCCGCGTTGGACTTAGCCGCTGGTTGGACGGGTCGGCTCGCGAGCGAGGCGTTCGCGTCGGCCGGCCAAAAGCAATGCGCCGCGTTGGACTTAGCCGCTGGTTGGACGGGTCGGCTCGCGAGCGAGGCGTTCGGGTCCGACGGCCGAAAGCAATGCGCCGCGTTGGACTTAGCCGCTGTTTGGACGGGTCGGCTCGCGAGCGAGGCGTTCGCGTCCGCCGGCCGAAAGCAATGCGCCGCGTTGGACTTAGCCGCTGGTTGGACGGGTCGGCTCGCGAGCGAGGCGTTCGCGTCCGCCGGCCAAAAGCAATGCGCCGCGTTGGACTTAGCCGCTGGTTGGACGGGTCGCTCGCGAGCGAGACGTTCGGGTCCGACGGCCGAAAGCAATGCGCCGCGTTGGACTTAGCCGCTGGTTGGACGGGTCGGCTCGCGAGCGAGGCGTTCGGGTCCGCCGGCCAAAAGCAATGCGCCGCGTTGGACTTAGCCGCTGGTTGGACGGGTCGGCTCGCGAGCGAGGCGTTCGGGTCCGACGGCCGAAAGCAATGCGCCGCGTTGGACTTAGCCGCTGGTTGGAGGGGTCGGCTCGCGAGCGAGGCGTTCGCGTCCGCCGGCCAAAAGCAATGCGCCGCGTTGGACTTAGCCGCTGGTTGGACGGGTCGGCTCGCGAGCGAGGCGTTCGGGTCCGCCGGCCAAAAGCAATGCGCCGCGTTGGACTTAGCCGCTGGTTGGACGGGTCGGCTCGCGAGCGAGGCGTTCGGGTCCGACGGCCGAAAGCAATGCGCCACGTTGGACTTAGCCGCTGGTTGGACGGGTCGGCTCGCGAGCGAGGCGTTCGGGTCCGCCGGCCAAAAGCAATGCGCCGCGTTGGACTTAGCCGCTGGTTGGACGGGTCGGCTCGCGAGCGAGGCGTTCGGGTCCGACGGCCGAAAGCAATGCGCCGCGTTGGACTTAGCCGCTGGTTGGAGGGGTCGGCTCGCGAGCGAGGCGTTCGGGTCCGACGGCCGAAAGCAATGCGCCGCGTTGGACTTAGCCGCTGGTTGGACGGGTCGGCTCGCGAGCGAAGCGTTCGGGTCCGCCGGCCAAAAGCAATGCGCCGCGTTGGACTTAGCCGCTGGTTGGACGGGTCGGCTCGCGAGCGAGGCGTTCGGGTCCGACGGCCGAAAGCAATGCGCCGCGTTGGACTTAGCCGCTGGTTGGAGGGGTCGGCTCGCGAGCGAGGCGTTCGCGTCCGCCGGCCAAAAGCAATGCGCCGCGTTGGACTTAGCCGCTGGTTGGACGGGTCGGCTCGCGAGCGAGGCGTTCGCGTCCGCCGGCCAAAAGCAATGCGCCGCGTTGGACTTAGCCGCTGGTTGGACGGGTCGGCTCGCGAGCGAGGCGTTCGGGTCCGACGGCCGAAAGCAATGCGCCGCGTTGGACTTAGCCGCTGTTTGGACGGGTCGGCTCGCGAGCGAGGCGTTCGCGTCCGCCGGCCGAAAGCAATGCGCCGCGTTGGACTTAGCCGCTGGTTGGACGGGTCGGCTCGCGAGCGAGGCGTTCGCGTCCGCCGGCCAAAAGCAATGCGCCGCGTTGGACTTAGCCGCTGGTTGGACGGGTCGCTCGCGAGCGAGGCGTTCGGGTCCGACGGCCGAAAGCAATGCGCCGCGTTGGACTTAGCCGCTGGTTGGACGGGTCGGCTCGCGAGCGAGGCGTTCGGGTCCGACGGCCGAAAGCAATGCGCCACGTTGGACTTAGCCGCTGGTTGGACGGGTCGGCTCGCGAGCGAGGCGTTCGGGTCCGCCGGCCAAAAGCAATGCGCCGCGTTGGACTTAGCCGCTGGTTGGACGGGTCGGCTCGCGAGCGAGGCGTTCGGGTCCGACGGCCGAAAGCAATGCGCCGCGTTGGACTTAGCCGCTGGTTGGAGGGGTCGGCTCGCGAGCGAGGCGTTCGGGTCCGACGGCCGAAAGCAATGCGCCGCGTTGGACTTAGCCGCTGGTTGGACGGGTCGGCTCGCGAGCGAAGCGTTCGGGTCCGCCGGCCAAAAGCAATGCGCCGCGTTGGACTTAGCCGCTGGTTGGACGGGTCGGCTCGCGAGCGAGGCGTTCGGGTCCGACGGCCGAAAGCAATGCGCCGCGTTGGACTTAGCCGCTGGTTGGAGGGGTCGGCTCGCGAGCGAGGCGTTCGCGTCCGCCGGCCAAAAGCAATGCGCCGCGTTGGACTTAGCCGCTGGTTGGACGGGTCGGCTCGCGAGCGAGGCGTTCGCGTCCGCCGGCCAAAAGCAATGCGCCGCGTTGGACTTAGCCGCTGGTTGGACGGGTCGGCTCGCGAGCGAGGCGTTCGGGTCCGACGGCCGAAAGCAATGCGCCGCGTTGGACTTAGCCGCTGTTTGGACGGGTCGGCTCGCGAGCGAGGCGTTCGCGTCCGCCGGCCGAAAGCAATGCGCCGCGTTGGACTTAGCCGCTGGTTGGACGGGTCGGCTCGCGAGCGAGGCGTTCGCGTCCGCCGGCCAAAAGCAATGCGCCGCGTTGGACTTAGCCGCTGGTTGGACGGGTCGGCTCGCGAGCGAGGCGTTCGCGTCCGCCGGCCAAAAGCAATGCGCCGCGTTGGACTTAGCCGCTGGTTGGACGGGTCGCTCGCGAGCGAGGCGTTCGGGTCCGACGGCCGAAAGCAATGCGCCGCGTTGGACTTAGCCGCTCCGCCGGCCAAAAGCAATGCGCCGCGTTGGACTTAGCCGCTGGTTGGACGGGTCGGCTCGCGAGCGAGGCGTTCGGGTCCGACGGCCGAAAGCAATGCGCCGCGTTGGACTTAGCCGCTGGTTGGAGGGGTCGGCTCGCGAGCGAGGCGTTCGGGTCCGACGGCCGAAAGCAATGCGCCGCGTTGGACTTAGCCGCTGGTTGGACGGGTCGGCTCGCGAGCGAAGCGTTCGGGTCCGCCGGCCAAAAGCAATGCGCCGCGTTGGACTTAGCCGCTGGTTGGACGGGTCGGTTCGCGAGCGAGGCGTTCGGGTCCGACGGCCGAAAGCAATGCGCCGCGTTGGACTTAGCCGCTCTTTGGTCGGGTCGGCTCGCGAGCGAGGCGTTCGCGTCCGCCGGCCGAAAGCAATGCGCCGCGTTGGACTTAGCCGCTGGTTGGACGGGTCGGCTCGCGAGCGAGGCGTTCGCGTCCGCCGGCCAAAAGCAATGCGCCGCGTTGGACTTAGCCGCTGGTTGGACGGGTCGGCTCGCGAGCGAGGCGTTCGGGTCGGCCGGCCAAAAGCAATGCGCCGCGTTGGACTTAGCCGCTGGTTGGACGGGTCGGCTCGCGAGCGAGGCGTTCGCGTCCGCCGGCCAAAAGCAATGCGCCGCGTTGGACTTAGCCGCTGTTTGGACGGGTCGGCTCGCGAGCGAGGCGTTCGCGTCCGCCGGCCAAAAGCAATGCGCCGCGTTGGACTTAGCCGCTGGTTGGACGGGTCGGCTCGCGAGCGAGGCGTTCGGGTCGGCCGGCCAAAAGCAATGCGCCGCGTTGGACTTAGCCGCTGGTTGGACGGGTCGGCTCGCGAGCGAGGCGTTCGCGTCCGCCGGCCAAAAGCAATGCGCCGCGTTGGACTTAGCCGCTGTTTGGACGGGTCGGCTCGCGAGCGAGGCGTTCGGGTCCGCCGGCCGAAAGCAATGCACCGCGTTGGACTTAGCCGCTGGTTGGACGGGTCGGCTCGCGAGCGAGGCGTTCGCGTCCGCCGGCCAAAAGCAATGCGCCGCGTTGGACTTAGCCGCTGGTTGGACGGGTCGGTTCGCGAGCGAGGCGTTCGGGTCCGACGGCCGAAAGCAATGCGCCGCGTTGGACTTAGCCGCTGTTTGGACGGGTCGGCTCGCGAGCGAGGCGTTCGCGTCCGCCGACCGAAAGCAATGCGCCGCGTTGGACTTAGCCGCTGGTTGGACGGGTCGGCTCGCGAGCGAGGCGTTCGCGTCGGCCGGCCAAAAGCAATGCGCCGCGTTGGACTTAGCCGCTGGTTGGACGGGTCGGCTCGCGAGCGAGGCGTTCGGGTCCGACGGCCGAAAGCAATGCGCCGCGTTGGACTTAGCCGCTGTTTGGACGGGTCGGCTCGCGAGCGAGGCGTTCGCGTCCGCCGGCCGAAAGCAATGCGCCGCGTTGGACTTAGCCACTGGTTGGACGGGTCGGCTCGCGAGCGAGGCGTTCGCGTCCGCCGGCCAAAAGCAATGCGCCGCGTTGGACTTAGCCGCTGGTTGGACGGGTCGCTCGCGAGCGAGACGTTCGGGTCCGACGGCCGAAAGCAATGCGCCGCGTTGGACTTAGCCGCTGGTTGGACGGGTCGGCTCGCGAGCGAGGCGTTCGGGTCCGCCGGCCAAAAGCAATGCGCCGCGTTGGACTTAGCCGCTGGTTGGAAGGGTCGGCTCGCGAGCGAGGCGTTCGCGTCGGCCGGCCAAAAGCAATGCGCCGCGTTGGACTTAGCCGCTGGTTGGACGGGTCGGCTCGCGAGCGAGGCGTTCGGGTCCGACGGCCGAAAGCAATGCGCCGCGTTGGACTTAGCCGCTGTTTGGACGGGTCGGCTCGCGAGCGAGGCGTTCGCGTCCGCCGGCCGAAAGCAATGCGCCGCGTTGGACTTAGCCGCTGGTTGGACGGGTCGGCTCGCGAGCGAGGCGTTCGCGTCCGCCGGCCAAAAGCAATGCGCCGCGTTGGACTTAGCCGCTGGTTGGACGGGTCGCTCGCGAGCGAGACGTTCGGGTCCGACGGCCGAAAGCAATGCGCCGCGTTGGACTTAGCCGCTGGTTGGACGGGTCGGCTCGCGAGCGAGGCGTTCGGGTCCGACGGCCGAAAGCAATGCGCCGCGTTGGACTTAGCCGCTGTTTGGACGGGTCGGCTCGCGAGCGAGGCGTTCGCGTCCGCCGACCGAAAGCAATGCGCCGCGTTGGACTTAGCCGCTGGTTGGACGGGTCGGCTCGCGAGCGAGGCGTTCGCGTCGGCCGGCCAAAAGCAATGCGCCGCGTTGGACTTAGCCGCTGGTTGGACGGGTCGGCTCGCGAGCGAGGCGTTCGGGTCCGACGGCCGAAAGCAATGCGCCGCGTTGGACTTAGCCGCTGTTTGGACGGGTCGGCTCGCGAGCGAGGCGTTCGCGTCCGCCGGCCGAAAGCAATGCGCCGCGTTGGACTTAGCCGCTGGTTGGACGGGTCGGCTCGCGAGCGAGGCGTTCGCGTCCGCCGGCCAAAAGCAATGCGCCGCGTTGGACTTAGCCGCTGGTTGGACGGGTCGCTCGCGAGCGAGACGTTCGGGTCCGACGGCCGAAAGCAATGCGCCGCGTTGGACTTAGCCGCTGGTTGGACGGGTCGGCTCGCGAGCGAGGCGTTCGGGTCCGCCGGCCAAAAGCAATGCGCCGCGTTGGACTTAGCCGCTGGTTGGACGGGTCGGCTCGCGAGCGAGGCGTTCGCGTCCGCCGGCCAAAAGCAATGCGCCGCGTTGGACTTAGCCGCTGGTTGGAGGGGTCGGCTCGCGAGCGAGGCGTTCGGGTCCGACGGCCGAAAGCAATGCGCCGCGTTGGACTTAGCCGCTGGTTGGACGGGTCGGCTCGCGAGCGAAGCGTTCGGGTCCGCCGGCCAAAAGCAATGCGCCGCGTTGGACTTAGCCGCTGGTTGGACGGGTCGGCTCGCGAGCGAGGCGTTCGGGTCCGACGGCCGAAAGCAATGCGCCGCGTTGGACTTAGCCGCTGGTTGGAGGGGTCGGCTCGCGAGCGAGGCGTTCGCGTCCGCCGGCCAAAAGCAATGCGCCGCGTTGGACTTAGCCGCTGGTTGGACGGGTCGGCTCGCGAGCGAGGCGTTCGCGTCCGCCGGCCAAAAGCAATGCGCCGCGTTGGACTTAGCCGCTGGTTGGACGGGTCGGCTCGCGAGCGAGGCGTTCGGGTCCGACGGCCGAAAGCAATGCGCCGCGTTGGACTTAGCCGCTGTTTGGACGGGTCGGCTCGCGAGCGAGGCGTTCGCGTCCGCCGGCCGAAAGCAATGCGCCGCGTTGGACTTAGCCGCTGGTTGGACGGGTCGGCTCGCGAGCGAGGCGTTCGCGTCCGCCGGCCAAAAGCAATGCGCCGCGTTGGACTTAGCCGCTGGTTGGACGGGTCGGCTCGCGAGCGAGGCGTTCGCGTCCGCCGGCCAAAAGCAATGCGCCGCGTTGGACTTAGCCGCTGGTTGGACGGGTCGCTCGCGAGCGAGGCGTTCGGGTCCGACGGCCGAAAGCAATGCGCCGCGTTGGACTTAGCCGCTCCGCCGGCCAAAAGCAATGCGCCGCGTTGGACTTAGCCGCTGGTTGGACGGGTCGGCTCGCGAGCGAGGCGTTCGGGTCCGACGGCCGAAAGCAATGCGCCGCGTTGGACTTAGCCGCTGGTTGGAGGGGTCGGCTCGCGAGCGAGGCGTTCGGGTCCGACGGCCGAAAGCAATGCGCCGCGTTGGACTTAGCCGCTGGTTGGACGGGTCGGCTCGCGAGCGAAGCGTTCGGGTCCGCCGGCCAAAAGCAATGCGCCGCGTTGGACTTAGCCGCTGGTTGGACGGGTCGGTTCGCGAGCGAGGCGTTCGGGTCCGACGGCCGAAAGCAATGCGCCGCGTTGGACTTAGCCGCTGTTTGGTCGGGTCGGCTCGCGAGCGAGGCGTTCGCGTCCGCCGGCCGAAAGCAATGCGCCGCGTTGGACTTAGCCGCTGGTTGGACGGGTCGGCTCGCGAGCGAGGCGTTCGCGTCCGCCGGCCAAAAGCAATGCGCCGCGTTGGACTTAGCCGCTGGTTGGACGGGTCGGCTCGCGAGCGAGGCGTTCGGGTCGGCCGGCCAAAAGCAATGCGCCGCGTTGGACTTAGCCGCTGGTTGGACGGGTCGGCTCGCGAGCGAGGCGTTCGGGTCCGACGGCCGAAAGCAATGCGCCGCGTTGGACTTAGCCGCTGTTTGGACGGGTCGGCTCGCGAGCGAGGCGTTCGCGTCCGCCGGCCGAAAGCAATGCGCCGCGTTGGACTTAGCCGCTGGTTGGACGGGTCGGCTCGCGAGCGAGGCGTTCGCGTCCGCCGGCCAAAAGCAATGCGCCGCGTTGGACTTAGCCGCTGGTTGGACGGGTCGCTCGCGAGCGAGGCGTTCGGGTCCGACGGCCGAAAGCAATGCGCCGCGTTGGACTTAGCCGCTGGTTGGACGGGTCGGCTCGCGAGCGAGGCGTTCGGGTCCGCCGGCCAAAAGCAATGCGCCGCGTTGGACTTAGCCGCTGGTTGGACGGGTCGGCTCGCGAGCGAGGCGTTCGGGTCCGCCGGCCAAAAGCAATGCGCCGCGTTGGACTTAGCCGCTGGTTGGACGGGTCGGCTCGCGAGCGAGGCGTTCGGGTCCGCCGGCCAAAAGCAATGCGCCGCGTTGGACTTAGCCGCTGGTTGGACGGGTCGGCTCGCGAGCGAGGCGTTGGGGTCCGACGGCCGAAAGCAATGCGCCGCGTTGGACTTAGCCGCTGGTTGGAGGGGTCGGCTCGCGAGCGAGGCGTTCGGGTCCGACGGCCGAAAGCAATGCGCCGCGTTGGACTTAGCCGCTGGTTGGACGGGTCGGCTCGCGAGCGAGGCGTTCGGGTCCGACGGCCGAAAGCAATGCGCCGCGTTGGACTTAGCCGCTGGTTGGAGGGGTCGGCTCGCGAGCGAAGCGTTCGGGTCCGCCGGCCAAAAGCAATGCGCCGCGTTGGACTTAGCCGCTGGTTGGACGGGTCGGCTCGCGAGCGAGGCGTTCGGGTCCGCCGGCCAAAAGCAATGCGCCGCGTTGGACTTAGCCGCTGGTTGGACGGGTCGGCTCGCGAGCGAGGCGTTCGGGTCCGACGGCCGAAAGCAATGCGCCGCGTTGGACTTAGCCGCTGGTTGGAGGGGTCGGCTCGCGAGCGAGGCGTTCGGGTCCGACGGCCGAAAGCAATGCGCCGCGTTGGACTTAGCCGCTGGTTGGACGGGTCGGCTCGCGAGCGAAGCGTTCGGGTCCGCCGGCCAAAAGCAATGCGCCGCGTTGGACTTAGCCGCTGGTTGGACGGGTCGGCTCGCGAGCGAGGCGTTCGGGTCCGACGGCCGAAAGCAATGCGCCGCGTTGGACTTAGCCGCTGGTTGGAGGGGTCGGCTCGCGAGCGAGGCGTTCGCGTCCGCCGGCCAAAAGCAATGCGCCGCGTTGGACTTAGCCGCTGGTTGGACGGGTCGGCTCGCGAGCGAGGCGTTCGGGTCCGACGGCCGAAAGCAATGCGCCGCGTTGGACTTAGCCGCTGGTTGGAGGGGTCGGCTCGCGAGCGAGGCGTTCGGGTCCGACGGCCGAAAGCAATGCGCCGCGTTGGACTTAGCCGCTGGTTGGACGGGTCGGCTCGCGAGCGAAGCGTTCGGGTCCGCCGGCCAAAAGCAATGCGCCGCGTTGGACTTAGCCGCTGGTTGGACGGGTCGGCTCGCGAGCGAGGCGTTCGGGTCCGACGGCCGAAAGCAATGCGCCGCGTTGGACTTAGCCGCTGGTTGGAGGGGTCGGCTCGCGAGCGAGGCGTTCGCGTCCGCCGGCCAAAAGCAATGCGCCGCGTTGGACTTAGCCGCTGGTTGGACGGGTCGGCTCGCGAGCGAGGCGTTCGCGTCCGCCGGCCAAAAGCAATGCGCCGCGTTGGACTTAGCCGCTGGTTGGACGGGTCGGCTCGCGAGCGAGGCGTTCGGGTCCGACGGCCGAAAGCAATGCGCCGCGTTGGACTTAGCCGCTGTTTGGACGGGTCGGCTCGCGAGCGAGGCGTTCGCGTCCGCCGGCCGAAAGCAATGCGCCGCGTTGGACTTAGCCGCTGGTTGGACGGGTCGGCTCGCGAGCGAGGCGTTCGCGTCCGCCGGCCAAAAGCAATGCGCCGCGTTGGACTTAGCCGCTGGTTGGACGGGTCGGCTCGCGAGCGAGGCGTTCGCGTCCGCCGGCCAAAAGCAATGCGCCGCGTTGGACTTAGCCGCTGGTTGGACGGGTCGCTCGCGAGCGAGGCGTTCGGGTCCGACGGCCGAAAGCAATGCGCCGCGTTGGACTTAGCCGCTCCGCCGGCCAAAAGCAATGCGCCGCGTTGGACTTAGCCGCTGGTTGGACGGGTCGGCTCGCGAGCGAGGCGTTCGGGTCCGACGGCCGAAAGCAATGCGCCGCGTTGGACTTAGCCGCTGGTTGGAGGGGTCGGCTCGCGAGCGAGGCGTTCGGGTCCGACGGCCGAAAGCAATGCGCCGCGTTGGACTTAGCCGCTGGTTGGACGGGTCGGCTCGCGAGCGAAGCGTTCGGGTCCGCCGGCCAAAAGCAATGCGCCGCGTTGGACTTAGCCGCTGGTTGGACGGGTCGGTTCGCGAGCGAGGCGTTCGGGTCCGACGGCCGAAAGCAATGCGCCGCGTTGGACTTAGCCGCTGTTTGGTCGGGTCGGCTCGCGAGCGAGGCGTTCGCGTCCGCCGGCCGAAAGCAATGCGCCGCGTTGGACTTAGCCGCTGGTTGGACGGGTCGGCTCGCGAGCGAGGCGTTCGCGTCCGCCGGCCAAAAGCAATGCGCCGCGTTGGACTTAGCCGCTGGTTGGACGGGTCGGCTCGCGAGCGAGGCGTTCGGGTCGGCCGGCCAAAAGCAATGCGCCGCGTTGGACTTAGCCGCTGGTTGGACGGGTCGGCTCGCGAGCGAGGCGTTCGGGTCCGACGGCCGAAAGCAATGCGCCGCGTTGGACTTAGCCGCTGTTTGGACGGGTCGGCTCGCGAGCGAGGCGTTCGCGTCCGCCGGCCGAAAGCAATGCGCCGCGTTGGACTTAGCCGCTGGTTGGACGGGTCGGCTCGCGAGCGAGGCGTTCGCGTCCGCCGGCCAAAAGCAATGCGCCGCGTTGGACTTAGCCGCTGGTTGGACGGGTCGCTCGCGAGCGAGGCGTTCGGGTCCGACGGCCGAAAGCAATGCGCCGCGTTGGACTTAGCCGCTGGTTGGACGGGTCGGCTCGCGAGCGAGGCGTTCGGGTCCGCCGGCCAAAAGCAATGCGCCGCGTTGGACTTAGCCGCTGGTTGGACGGGTCGGCTCGCGAGCGAGGCGTTCGGGTCCGCCGGCCAAAAGCAATGCGCCGCGTTGGACTTAGCCGCTGGTTGGACGGGTCGGCTCGCGAGCGAGGCGTTCGGGTCCGCCGGCCAAAAGCAATGCGCCGCGTTGGACTTAGCCGCTGGTTGGACGGGTCGGCTCGCGAGCGAGGCGTTGGGGTCCGACGGCCGAAAGCAATGCGCCGCGTTGGACTTAGCCGCTGGTTGGAGGGGTCGGCTCGCGAGCGAGGCGTTCGGGTCCGACGGCCGAAAGCAATGCGCCGCGTTGGACTTAGCCGCTGGTTGGACGGGTCGGCTCGCGAGCGAAGCGTTCGGGTCCGCCGGCCAAAAGCAATGCGCCGCGTTGGACTTAGCCGCTGGTTGGAGGGGTCGGCTCGCGAGCGAGGCGTTCGGGTCCGCCGGCCGAAAGCAATGCGCCGCGTTGGACTTAGCCGCTGGTTGGACGGGTCGGCTCGCGAGCGAAGCGTTCGGGTCCGCCGGCCAAAAGCAATGCGCCGCGTTGGACTTAGCCGCTGGTTGGACGGGTCGGCTCGCGAGCGAGGCGTTCGGGTCCGACGGCCGAAAGCAATGCGCCGCGTTGGACTTAGCCGCTGGTTGGAGGGGTCGGCTCGCGAGCGAGGCGTTCGCGTCCGCCGGCCAAAAGCAATGCGCCGCATTGGACTTAGCCGCTGGTGGGACGGGTCGGCTCGCGAGCGAGGCGTTCGCGTCCGCCGGCCAAAAGCAATGCGCCGCGTTGGACTTAGCCGCTGGTTGGACGGGTCGGCTCGCGAGCGAGGCGTTCGGGTCCGACGGCCGAAAGCAATGCGCCGCGTTGGACTTAGCCGCTGGTTGGACGGGTCGGCTCGCGAGCGAGGCGTTCGGGTCCGTCGGCCGAAAGCAATGCGCCGCGTTGGACTTAGCCGCAGGTTGGACGGGTCGGCTCGCGAGCGAGGCGTTCGCTTCCGCCGGCCAAAAGCAATGCGCCGCGTTGGACTTAGCCGCTGGTTGGACGGGTCGGCTCGCGAGCGAGGCGTTCGGGTCCGCCGGCCGAAAGCAATGCGCCGCGTTGGACTTAGCCGTTTTTTGGACGGGTCGGCTCGCGAGCGAGGCGTTCGGGTCCGACGGCCGAAAGCAATGCGCCGCGTTGGACTTAGCCGCTGGTTGGACGGGTCGGCTCGCGAGCGAGGCGTTCGGGTCCGTCGGCCGAAAGCAATGCGCCGCGTTGGACTTAGCCGCTGGTTGGACGGGTCGGCTCGCGAGCGAGGCGTTCGGGTCCGCCGGCCGAAAGCAATGCGCCGCGTTGGACTTAGCCGCTGGTTGGACGGGTCGGCTCGCGAGCGAGGCGTTCGCGTCCGCCGGCCGAAAGCGATGGGCCGCGTTGGACTTAGCCGCTGGTTGGACGGGTCGGCTCGCGAGCGAGGCGTTCGGGTCCGACGGCCGAAAGCAATGCGCCGCGTTGGACTTAGCCGCTGGTTGGAGGGGTCGGCTCGCGAGCGAGGCGTTCGCGTCCGCCGGCCAAAAACAATGCGCCGCGTTGGACTTAGCCGCTGGTTGGACGGGTCGGCTCGCGAGCGAGGCGTTCGCGTCCGCCGGCCAAAAGCAATGCGCCGCGTTGGACTTAGCCGCTGGTTGGACGGGTCGCTCGCGAGCGAGGCGTTCGGGTCCGTCGGCCGAAAGCAATGCGCCGCGTTGGACTTAGCCGCTGGTTGGACGGGTCGGCTCGCGAGCAAGGCGTTCGCGTCCGCCGGCCGAAAGCAATGCGCCGCGTTGGACTTAGCCGCTGGTTGGACGGGTCGGCTCGCGAGCGAGGCGTTCGCATCCGCCGGCCAAAAGCAATGCGCCGCGTTGGACTTAGCCGCTGGTTGGACGGGTCGGCTCGCGAGCGAGGCGTTCGGGTCCGACGTCCGAAAGCAATGCGCCGCGTTGGACTTAGCCGCTGGTTGGACGGGTCGGCTCGCGAGCGAGGCGTTCGCGTCCGCCGGCCGAAAGCAATGCGCCGCGTTGGACTTAGCCGCTGGTTGGACGGGTCGGATCGCGAGCGAGGCGTTCGGGTCCGTCGGCCGAAAGCAATGCGCCGCGTTGGACTTAGCCGCTGTTTGGACGGGTCGGCTCGCGAGCGAGGCGTTCGGGTCCGCCGGCCGAAAGCAATGCGCCGCGTTGGACTTAGCCGCTGGTTGGACGGGTCGGCTCGCGAGCGAGGCGTTCGGGTCCGACGGCCGAAAGCAATGCGCCGCGTTGGACTTAGCCGCTGGTTGGAGGGGTCGGCTCGCGAGCGAGGCGTTCGGGTCCGACGGCCGAAAGCAATGCGCCGCGTTGGACTTAGCCGCTGGTTGGACGGGTCGGCTCGCGAGCGAGGCGTTCGGGTCCGACGGCCGAAAGCAATGCGCCACGTTGGACTTAGCCGCTGGTTGGACGGGTCGGCTCGCGAGCGAGGCGTTCGGGTCCGCCGGCCGAAAGCAATGCGCCGCGTTGGACTTAGCCGCTGGTTGGACGGGTCGGCTCGCGAGCGAGGCGTTCGGGTCCGTCGGCCGAAAGCAATGCGCCGCGTTGGACTTAGCCGCAGGTTGGACGGGTCGGCTCGCGAGCGAGGCGTTCGCTTCCGCCGGCCAAAAGCAATGCGCCGCGTTGGACTTAGCCGCTGGTTGGACGGGTCGGCTCGCTAGCGAGGCGTTCGGGTCCGCCGGCCGAAAGCAATGCGCCGCGTTGGACTTAGCCGTTTTTTGGACGGGTCGGCTCGCGAGCGAGGCGTTCGGGTCCGACGGCCGAAAGCAATGCGCCGCGTTGGACTTAGCCGCTGGTTGGACGGGTCGGCTCGCGAGCGAGGCGTTCGGGTCCGTCGGCCGAAAGCAATGCGCCGCGTTGGACTTAGCCGCTGGTTGGACGGGTCGGCTCGCGAGCGAGGCGTTCGGGTCCGCCGGCCGAAAGCAATGCGCCGCGTTGGACTTAGCCGCTGGTTGGACGGGTCGGCTCGCGAGCGAGGCGTTCGCGTCCGCCGGCCGAAAGCGATGGGCCGCGTTGGACTTAGCCGCTGGTTGGACGGGTCGGCTCGCGAGCGAGGCGTTCGGGTCCGACGGCCGAAAGCAATGCGCCGCGTTGGACTTAGCCGCTGGTTGGAGGGGTCGGCTCGCGAGCGAGGCGTTCGCGTCCGCCGGCCAAAAACAATGCGCCGCGTTGGACTTAGCCGCTGGTTGGACGGGTCGGCTCGCGAGCGAGGCGTTCGCGTCCGCCGGCCAAAAGCAATGCGCCGCGTTGGACTTAGCCGCTGGTTGGACGGGTCGGCTCGCGAGCGAGGCGTTCGGGTCCGACGGCCGAAAGCAATGCGCCGCGTTGGACTTAGCCGCTGGTTGGACGGGTCGGCTCGCGAGCGAGGCGTTCGCGTCCGCCGGCCAAAAGCAATGCGCCGCGTTGGACTTAGCCGCTGGTTGGACGGGTCGCTCGCGAGCGAGGCGTTCGGGTCCGTCGGCCGAAAGCAATGCGCCGCGTTGGACTTAGCCGCTG
>NW_027117104.1:0-37326 GCF_024137725.1 Prorops nasuta | reverse complement strand
GGGGGTCTGTGGGGGGAGTATTTAGGGGGGTACTTAGGGGGGACTTGGTGGATTCTTAGGGGGGTCTTGGGGGGGTACTTAGGGGGGTACTTAGGGGAGTTTGGGGGGGTACTTAGGGAAGTACTTAGGGGGTACTTAAGGTGGTACTTAGGGGGATCTTGGGGGGGAACTTAGGGTGGTCTTGAGGGGGGGGGTTGGGGAGGGAGACCTTAAGGGGTTACTTGTGGTGGCTTGGGGGGGGGTACTTAGGGGGGTCTTGGGGGGGTACTTAGGGGGGGTACTTAGGGGGGTATTGGGGGGTTCTTAGGGGGGTAGTTAGGGGGTCTTGGGGGGTACTTAGGGGGGTGCTTAGGGGGGTACTTAGGGGGGTGCTTAGGGGGGTACTTATGGGGTTATTTAGGGTGTTACTTAGGGGGGTACTAAGGGGGGTCTTGGGGGAGTACTTAGGGGGGTACTTAGGTGGGTCTGTGTGGGGGAGTATATTAGGGTGGTATTGAGGGGGGTCTTGGTGGGTTCTTAGGGGGGTCTTGTGTGGGGGTATTTAGGTGTGTACTTAGGGGGGCTTGGGGGGGTACTTAGGGGGGTCTGTGGGGGGGGGGGGTATTTAGGGGGGTACTTAGGGTGGTCTTTGGGGGGTACTTAGGGTGGTCTTGGAGGAACTTAGGGGGGGTACCTAGGGAGGTCTTTGGGGGTGGTACTTAGGGAGGTTTTGGGGGGTTACTTAGGTGGGTCTTGGGGGGGGACTTGGGGGGGGGTACTTATTGTGGTACTTAGGGGGGTACATAGGGTGGTCTTGGGGGTGGCTTAGGGGGGTCTTGGGGGGGTACTTAGGGTGGTACTTAGGGAGGTACTTAGGGGGGTCTTGGGGGGGTACTTAGGAGGGTACTTAGGGGGGTACTAAGGTGGGTACTTAGGGGGGTCCTGGGGGTGTACTTAGGGGGGTACTTAGGGGGGTACTTAGAAGGGTCTTGGGGGGGGGACTTGTGGTGGGTACATAGGGGGGTACTTAGGGAGGTCTTGGGGGGGGGGTACTTAGGGGGGTCTTGGTGGGGTCTTGGGGTGGTACTTAAGGGGGTACTTAGGGGGGTCTTGGGTAGGTTGGGCTTGCGAGGGTATTTATGGGGGTACTTAGGGGGGTCTTGGGGGGGTACTTATGGGGGTACTTAGGGTGGTACTTAGGGGGGTCTTGGGGGGGTACTTAGCGGGTTACTTAGGAGGGTCTTGGGGGGTACTTATGGGGGTCTTGGGGGGGGGGTACTTAGTGGGGTCTGTGGGGGGTTCTAAGGGGGGGTACTTAGGGGGGTACTTATGGGGGTACTTAGGGTGGTACTTAGGGGGGTCATGGGGGGGGGCACTTGGGTGGTCTTGGGGGGGGGGGTACTTAAGAGGGTACTTAGGGGGGCTTGGTGGGGTACTTAGGGGGGTCTTGGGGGGGTACTTAGGGGGGTACTTAGGGGAGTCTTGAGGGGGTACTTAGGGGGGTACTTAGGGGGGTACTTAGGGGGGTCTTGAGTGGGTTGGGCTTGGGGGGGCTATTTAAGGGGGTACTTAGGGGGGTTCTTGGGGGGGTACTTAGGTGGCCTTGGGGGGTTCTTAGGGTGGTCTTGGGGGGGTGGCTTAGGGGGGTCTTGGGGGGGTACTTAGGGTGGTACTTAGGGAGGTACTTAGGGGGTCTTGGGGGGGGTACTTAGGAGGATACTTAGGGGGGTACTTAGGTGGGTACTGAGGGGGGTCCTGGGGGGGTACTTAGGGTGGTACTTAGGGAGGTACTTAGGGGGGTCTTGGGGGGGTACTTAGGAGGGTACTTAGGGGGGTACTTAGGTGGGTACTTAGGGGGGTCCTGGAAGTGTACTTAAGGGGGTACTTAGGGGGGTACTTAGAAGGGTCTTGGGGGGGGGGACTTGTGGGGGGTACATAGGGGGGTACTTAGGGAGGTCTTGGGGGGGGGGGGTACTTAGGGGGGTCTTGGTGGAGTCTTGGGGGGGTACTTAAGGGGGTACTTAGGGGGGTCTTGGGTAGGTTGGGCTTGCGGGGGTATTTATGGGGGTACTTAGGGGGGTCTTGGGGGGGTACTTATGGGGGTACTTAGGGTGGTACTTAGGGGGGTCTTGGGGGGGTACTTAGCGGGTTACATAGGAGGGTCTTGGGGGGGTACTTAGGGGGGTCTTGGGGGGGGTACTTAGTGGGGTGTGTGGGGGGTTCTTAGGGGGGTACTTAGGGGGGTACTTATGGGGGTACTTAGGGTGGTACTTAGGGGGGTCTTGGGGGGGGTACTTGGGGTGGTCTTGGGGGGGGGGGTACTTAAGGGGGTACTTAGGGGGGCTTGGTGGGGTACTTAGGGGGGTCTTGGGGGGGTACTTAGGGGGGTACTTAGGGGAGTCTTGAGGGGGTACTTAGGGGGGTACTTAGGGGGGTACTTAGGGGGGTCTTGAGTGGGTTGGGCTTGGGGGGGTATTTAAGGGGGTACTTAGGGGGGTCTTGGGGGGTACTTAGGGGGCCTTGGGGGGTTCTTAGGGTGGTCTTGGGGGGTTAGCTTAGGGGGGTCTTGGGGGGGTACTTAGGGTGGTACTTAGGGAGGTACTTAGGGGGGTCTTGGGGGGGGTACTTAGGAGGGTACTTAGGGGGGAACTTAGGTGGGTACTGAGGGGGGTCCTGGGGGGGTACTTATGGGGGGTACTTAGGGGGGTCTTGGGGGGGTACTTAGGGGGGTACTTAGGGGGGTCTTGGGGGGGTATTTAGGGGGGTACTTATGGGGGTACTTAGGGTGGTACTTAGGGGGGTACATAGGGGGGTCCTGGGGGGGTACTTATGGGGGTACTTAGGGGGGTCTTGGGGGGGTACTTAGGGTGGTACTTAGGGAGGTACTTAAGGGGGTCTTGGGGGGGTACTTAGGAGGGTACTTAGGGGAGTCTTGAGGGGGTACTTAGGGGGCCTTGGGGGGTTCTTAGGGTGGTCTTGGGGGGGGGGCTTAGGGGGGTCTTGGGGGGGTACTTAGGGGGGTACTTAGGGGGGTACTTCAGGGGGTACTTAGGGTGGTACTTAGGGGGGTCTTGGGGGGCGTATTTAGGGTGGTACTTATGGGGGTACTTAGGTGGGTCTGGGGGGGGGGACTTGGGGGGGGGTACTTAGTGTGGTACTTAGGGGGGTACATAAGGGGGTCTTGGGTGGGGGTATTTAGTGGGGTAATTAAGGGGGCCTTGGGGGGGTACTTAGGGGGCCTTGGGGGGTTCTTAGGGTGGTCTTGGGGGGGGGCTTAGGGGGTCTTGGGGGGGTACTTAGGGTGGTACTTAGGGAGGTACTTAGGGGGGTCTTGGGGGGGTACTTAGGAGGGTACTTAGGGGGGTACTTAGGTGGGTACTTCGGGGGGTCCTGGGGGTGTACTTAGGGGGGTACTTAGTGGGGTACTTAGAAGGGTCTTGGGGGGGGGACTTGTGGGGGGTACTTAGGGGGGTACTTAGGGGGGTCTTGGGGGGCGGGTACTTAGGGGGGTCTTGGTGGGGTCTTGGGGGGGTACTTAGGGGGGTCTTGGGTAGGTTGGGCTTGGGGGGGTATTTATGGTGGTACTTAGGGGGGTCTTGGGGGGGTACTTATGGGGGTACTTAGGGTGGTACTTAGGGGGGTCTTGGGGGGGTACTTAGCGGGTTACTTAGGAGGGTCTTGGGGCGGTACTTAGGGGGGTCTTGGGGGGGGGGTACTTAGGGGGGTACTTAGTGGGGTCTGTGGGGGGTTCTTAGGGGGGTACTCTAGGGTGGTCTTGGGGGGGGGGATATTTAGAGGGCTACTTAGGGGGGTACTTATGGGGGTACTTATGGGGGTACTTAGGGTGGTACTTAGGGGGGTCTTGGGGGGGGGGTACTTGGGGTGGTCTGGGGGGGGGGTACTTAAGGGGGTACTTAGGGGGGCTTGGTGGGGTACTTAGGGGGGTCTTGGGGTGGTACTTAGGGGGGTACTTAGGGGAGTCTTGAGGGGGTACTTAGGGTGCCTTGGGGGGTTCTTAGGGTGGTCTTGGGGGGGGGGCTTAGGGGGGTCTTGAGGGGGTACTTAGGGGGGTACTTAGGGGGGTCTTGGGTGGGTTGGGCTTAGGGGGGTATTTAGGGGGGTACTTAGGGGGGTCTTGGGGGGGTCCTGGGGGGGGTATTTAGGGGGGTACTTATGGGGGTACTTAGGGTGGTACTTAGGGGGGTCTTGGGGGGGGGGTATTTAGGGTGGTCTTGTGGGAACTTAGGGGGGTACTTAGGTGGGTCTTGGGTGGGTTGGGCTTAGGGGGGTATTTAGGGGGGTACTTAGGGGGGTCTTGGGGGGGTCCTGGAGGGGTACTTAGGGGGGTACTTAGGGGGGTCCTGGGGGGGTACTTATGGGGGTACTTAGGGGGGTCTTGGGGGGGTACTTAGGGGGGTACTTAGGGGGGTCTTGGGGGGGGTATTTAGGGGGGTACTTAGGGGGGTACTTAGAAGGGTCTTGGGGGGGGGGACTTGTGGGGGGTACATAGGGGGGTACTTAGGGGGTCTTGGTGGGGTCTTGGGGGGGTACTTAGGGGGGTCGTGGGTAGGTTGGGCTTGGGGGGGTATTTATGGGGGTACTTAGGGGGGTCTTGGGGGGGTACTTATGGGGGTACTTAGGGTGGTACTTAGGGGGGTCTTGGGGTGGTACTTAGCGGGTTACTTAGGAGGGTCTTGGGGGGGTACTTAGGGGGGTCTTGGTGGGGGGGTACTTAGGGGGGTACTTAGAGGGGTCTTGGGGGAGTACTTAGGGGGGTACTTAGTGGGGTCTGTGGGGGGTTCTTAGGGTGGTCTTGGAGGGGGGGGATATTTAGGGGGGTACTTAAGGGGGTACTTATGGGGGTACTTAGGGTGGTACTTAGGGGGCCTTGGGGGGTTCTTATGGTGGTCTTGGGGGGGGGCTTAGGGGGGTCTTGGGGGGGGTACTTAGGGTGGTACTTAGGGAGGTACTTAGGGGGGTCTTGGGGGGGTACTTAGGAGGGTACTTAGGGGGGTGCTTAGGTGGGTACTTCGGGGGTCCTGGGGGTGTACTTAGGGGGGTACTTAGTGGGGTACTTAGAAGGGTCTTGGGGGGGGGACTTGTGGGGGGTACTTAGGGGGGTTCTTAGGGGGGTCTTGGTGGGGTCTTGGGGGGGTACTTAGGGGGGTCTTGAGTAGGTTGGGCTTGGGGGGGTATTTATGGTGGTACTTAGGGGGATCTTGGGGGGGAACTTAGGGTGGTCTTGAGGGGGGGGGGTTGGGGAGGGAGACCTTAAGGGGTTACTTGGGGTGGCTTGGGGGGGGGGGTACTTAGGGGGGTCTTGGGGGGGTACTTAGGGGGGTACTTAGGGGGGTATTGGGGGGTTCTTAGGGGGGTAGTTAGGGGGTCTTGGGGGGTACTTAGGAGGGTGCTTAGGGGGGTACTTAGGGGGGTGCTTAGGGGGGTACTTATGGGGGTATTTAGGGTGTTACTTAGGGGGGTACTAAGGGGGGTCTTGGGGGAGTACTTAGGGGGGTACTTAGGTGGGTCTGTGTGGGGAGTATATTAGGGTGGTATTGAGGGGGGTCTTGGTGGGTTCTTAGGGGGGTCTTGGGTGGGGGTATTTAGGTGTGTACTTAGGGAGGTACTTAGGGGGGTCTTGGGGGGGTACTTAGGATGGTACTTAGGGGGGTACGAAGGTGGGTACTTAGGGGGGTCCTGGGGGTGTACTTAGGGGGGTACTTAGGGGGGTACTTAGAAGGGTCTTGGGGGGGGGACTTGTGGTGGGTACATAGGGGGGTACTTAGGGAGGTCTTGGGGGGGGGGTACTTAGGGGGGTCTTGGTGGGGTCTTGGGGTGGTACTTAAGGGGGTACTTAGGGGGGTCTTGGGTAGGTTGGGCTTGCGAGGGTATTTATGGGGGTACTTAGGGGGGTCTTGGGGGGGTACTTATGGGGGTACTTAGGGTGGTACTTAGGGGGGTCTTGGGGGGGTACTTAGCGGGTTACTTAGGAGGGTCTTGGGGGGTACTTATGGGGTCTTGGGGGGGGTACTTAGTGGGGTGATTGGGGGGTTCTTAGGGGGGTACTTAGGGGGGTACTTATGGGGGTACTTAGGGTGGTACTTAGGGGGGTCTTGGGGGGGGTACTTGGGGTGGTCTTGGGGGGGGGGTACTTAAGGGGGTACTTAGGGGGGCTTGGTGGGGTACTTAGGGGGGTCTTGGGGGGGTACTGAGGGGGGTACTTAGGGGAGTCTTGAGGGGGTACTTAGGGGGGTACTTAGGGGGGTACTTAGGGGGGTCTTGAGTGGGTTGGGCTTGGGGGGGGTATTTAAGGGGGTACTTAGGGGGGTCTTGGGGGGGTACTTAGGGGGCCTTGGGGGTTCTTAGGGTGGTCTTGGGGGGTTAGCTTAGGGGGGTCTTGGGGGGGTACTTAGGGTGGTAATTAGGGAGGTACTTAGGGGGGTCTTGGGGGGGGGGTACTTAGGAGGGTACTTAGGGGGGGAACTTAGGTGGGTACTGAGGGGGTCCTGGGGGGGTACTTAGGGGGGTACTTAGGGGGGTCTTGGGGGGGGTATTTAGGGGGGTACTTATGGGGGTACTTAGGGTGGTACTTAGGGGGGTACATAGGGGGGTCCTGGGGGGGTACTTATGGGGGTACTTAGGGGGGTCTTGGGGGGGTACTTAGGTGGTACTTAGGGAGGTACTTAAGGGGGTCTTGGGGGGGTACTTAGGAGGGTACTTAGGGGAGTCTTGAGGGGGTACTTAGGGGGCCTTGGGGGGTTCTTAGGGTGGTCTTGGGGGGGGGGGGCTTAGGGGGGTCTTGGGGGGGTACTTAGGGGGGTACTTAGGGGGGTACTTCAGGGGGTACTTAGGGTGGTACTTAGGGGGGTCTTGGGGGGGCGTATTTAGGGTGGTACTTATGGGGGTACTTAGTGTGGTACTTAGGGGGGTACATAAGGGGGTCTTGGGTGGGGTATTTAGTGGGGTAATTAAGGGGGCCTTGGGGGGTACTTAGGGGGCCTTGGGGGGTTCTTAGGGTGGTCTTGGGGGGGGGCTTAGGGGGGTCTTGGGGGGGTACTTAGGGTGGTACTTAGGGAGGTACTTAGGGGGGTCTTGGGGGGGTACTTAGGAGGGTACTTAGGGGGGTACTTAGGTGGGTACTTCGGGGGGTCCTGGGGGTGTACTTAGGGGGGTACTTAGTGGGGTACTTAGAAGGGTCTTGGGGGGGGGACTTAGGGGGGTACTTAGGGGGGTCTTGGGGGGCGGGTTCTTAGGGGGGTCTTGGTGGGGTCTTGGGGGGGTACTTAGGGGGGTCTTGGGTAGGTTGGGCTTGGGGGGGTATTTATGGTGGTACTTAGGGGGGTCTTGGGGGGGTACTTATGGGGGTACTTAGGGTGGTACTTAGGGGGGTCTTGGGGGGGTACTTAGCGGGTTACTTAGGAGGGTCTTGGGGGGTACTTAGGGGGGTCTTGGGGGGGGGGGGGGTACTTAGGGGGGTACTTAGTGGGGTCTGCGGGGGGTTCTTAGGGGGGTACTTAGGGTGGTCTTGGGGGGGGGGATATTTAGAGGGCTACTTAGGGGGGTACTTATGGGGGTACTTATGGGGGTACTTAGGGTGGTACTTAGGGGGGTCTTGGGGGGGGGTACTTGGGGTGGTCTGGGGGGGGGGGTACTTAAGGGGGTACTTAGGGGGGCTTGGTGGGGTACTTAGGGGGGTCTTGGGGTGGTACTTAGGGGGGTACTTAGGGGAGTCTTGAGGGGGTACTTAGGGTACCTTGGGGGGTTCTT
Source organism: Prorops nasuta (assembly GCF_024137725.1). Taxonomy (NCBI): domain Eukaryota; kingdom Metazoa; phylum Arthropoda; class Insecta; order Hymenoptera; family Bethylidae; genus Prorops; species Prorops nasuta. The sequence continues at coordinate 29,580 of NW_027117104.1, read as the reverse complement.
AGGGTGGTCTTGGGGGGGGGGGGCTTAGGGGGGTCTTGAGGGGGTACTTAGGGGGGTACTTAGGGGGGTCTTGGGTGGGTTGGGCTTAGGGGGGTATTTAGGGGGGTACTTAGGGGGGTCTTGGGGGGTCCTGGGGGGGGTATTTAGGGGGGTACTTATGGGGGTACTTAGGGTGGTACTTAGGGGGTCTTGGGGGGGGGGGTATTTAGGGTGGTCTTGTGGGAACTTAGGGGGTACTTAGGTGGGTCTTGGGTGGGTTGGGCTTAGGGGGGTATTTAGGGGGGTACTTAGGGGGGTCTTGGGGGGGTCCTGGAGGGGTACTTAGGGGGGTACTTAGGGGGGTCCTGGGGGGGTACTTATGGGGGTACTTATGGGGGTACTTAGGGGGGTCTTGGGGGGGTACTTAGGGGGGTACTTAGGGGGGTCTTGGGGGGGGGTATTTAGGGGGGTACTTAGGGGGGTACTTAGAAGGGTCTTGGGGGGGGGACTTGTGGGGGGTACATAGGGGGGTACTTAGGGGGGTCTTGGTGGGGTCTTGGGGGGGGTACTTAGGGGGGTCGTGGGTAGGTTGGGCTTGGGGGGGTATTTATGGGGGGTACTTAGGGGGGTCTTGGGGGGGTACTTATGGGGGTACTTAGGGTGGTACTTAGGGGGGTCTTGGGGTGGTACTTAGCGGGTTACTTAGGAGGGTCTTGGGGGGGTACTTAGGGGGGTCTTGGTGGGGGGTACTTAGGGTGGTACTTAGGGGGGTCTTGGGGGAGTACTTAGGGGGGTACTTAGTGGGGTCTGTGGGGGGTTCTTAGGGTGGTCTTGGAGGGGGGGGATATTTAGGGGGGTACTTAAGGGGGTACTTATGGGGGTACTTAGGGTGGTACTTAGGGGGCCTTGGGGGGTTCTTAGGGTGGTCTTGGGGGGGGGCTTAGGGGGGTCTTGGGGGGGGCTTAGGGGGGTCTTGGGGGGGTACTTAGGGTGGTACTTAGGGAGGTACTTAGGGGGGTCTTGGGGGGGGTACTTAGGAGGGTACTTAGGGGGGTACTTAGGTGGGTACTTCGGGGGGTCCTGGGGGTGTACTTAGGGGGGTACTTAGTGGGGTACTTAGAAGGGTCTTGGGGGGGGGGACTTGTGGGGGTACTTAGGGGGGTTCTTAGGGGGGTCTTGGGGGGGGGGTACTTAGGGGGGTCTTGGTGGGGTCTTGGGGGGGTACTTAGGGGGGTCTTGAGTAGGTTGGGCTTGGGGGGGTATTTATGGTGGTACTTAGGGGGGTCTTGGGGGGTACTTAGCGGGTTACTTAGGAGGGTCTTGGGGGGTACTTAGGGGGGTCTTGGGGGGGGGTACTTAGGGGGGTACTTAGTGGGGTCTGTGGGGGGTTCTTAGGGGGGTACTTAGGGTGGTCTTGGGGGGGGGATATTTAGGGGGCTACTTAGGGGGGTACTTATGGGGGTACTTAGGGTGCTACTTAGGGTGGTCTTGGGGGGGGGGGGGTACTTGGGGTGGTCTTGGGGGGGGGGGTACTTAAGGGGGTACTTAGGGGGGCTTGGTGGGGTACTTAGGGGGGTCTTGGGGTGGTACTTAGGGGGGTACTTAGGGGAGTCTTGAGGGGGTACTTAGGGTGCCTTGGGGGGTTCTTAGGGTGGTCTTGGGGGGGAGCTTAGGGGGGTCTTGAGGGGGTACTTAGGGGGGTACTTAGGGGGGTACTTCAGGGGGTACTTAGGGTGGTACTTAGGAGGGTCTTGGGGGGGGGGCACTTGGGGTTGTCTTGGGGGGAGGGGGTACTTAAGGGGGTACTTAGGGGGGCTTGGGGGGGTACTTAGGGGGGTACTTAGTGGGGTACTTAGGGGAGTCTTGAGGGGGTACTTAGGGGGGTACTTAGGGGGGTCTTGGGTGGGTTGGGCTTGGTGGGGGTATTTAGGGGGGTATTTAGGGGGGTCTTGGGGGGGTCCTGGGGGTTACTTATGGGGGTACTTAGGGGGGTCTTGGGGGGGTAGTTAGGGGGGTACTTAGGGGGGTCTTGGGGGGGGTATTTAGGGGGGGTACTTATGGGGGTACTTAGGGTGGTACTTAGGGGGGTACTTAGGGGGGTCCTGGGGGGGTACTTATGGGGGTACTTAGGGGGGTCTTGGGGGGGTACTTAGGGTGGTACTTAGGGAGGTACTTAAGGGGGTCTTGGGGGGGTACTTAGCGGGTTACTTAGGAGGGTCTTGGGGGGTACTTATGGGGGTCTTGGGGGGGGTACTTAGTGGGGTGATTGGGGGGTTCTTAGGGGGGTACTTAGGGGGGTACTTATGGGGGTACTTAGGGTGGTACTTAGGGGGGTCTTGGGGGGGGTACTTGGGGTGGTCTTGGGGGGGGGGTACTTAAGGGGGTACTTAGGGGGGCTTGGTGGGGTACTTAGGGGGGTCTTGGGGGGGTACTGAGGGGGGTACTTAGGGGAGTCTTGAGGGGGTACTTAGGGGGGTACTTAGGGGGGTACTTAGGGGGGTCTTGAGTGGGTTGGGCTTGGGGGGGGTATTTAAGGGGGTACTTAGGGGGGTCTTGGGGGGGTACTTAGGGGGCCTTGGGGGGTTCTTAGGGTGGTCTTGGGGGTTAGCTTAGGGGGGTCTTGGGGGGGTACTTAGGGTGGTACTTAGGGAGGTACTTAGGGGGGTCTTGGGGGGGGGTACTTAGGAGGGTACTTAGGGGGGGAACTTAGGTGGGTACTGAGGGGGGTCCTGGGGGGGTACTTAGGGGGGTACTTAGGGGGGTCTTGGGGGGGGTATTTAGGGGGGTACTTATGGGGGTACTTAGGGTGGTACTTAGGGGGGTACATAGTGGGGTCCTGGGGGGGTAATTATGGGGGTACTTAGGGGGGTCTTGGGGGGGTACTTAGGGTGGTACTTAGGGAGGTACTTAAGGGGGTCTTGGGGGGGTACTTAGGAGGGTACTTAGGGGAGTCTTGAGGGGGTACTTAGGGGGCCTTGGGGGGTTCTTAGGGTGGTCTTGGGGGGGGGGGCTTAGGGGGGTCTTGGGGGGGTACTTAGGGGGGTACTTAGGGGGGTACTTCAGGGGGTACTTAGGGTGGTACTTAGGGGGGTCTTGGGGGGGCGTATTTAGGGTGGTACTTATGGGGGTACTTAGGTGGGTCTGGGGGGGGGACTAGGGGGGGGGGTACTTAGTGTGGTACTTAGGGGGGTACATAAGGGGGTCTTGGGTGGGGGTATTTAGTGGGGTAATTAAGGGGGCCTTGGGGGGGTACTTAGGGGGCCTTGGGGGGTTCTTAGGGTGGTCTTGGGGGGGGGCTTAGGGGGGTCTTGGGGGGGTACTTAGGGTGGTACTTAGGGAGGTACTTAGGGGGGTCTTGGGGGGGTACTTAGGAGGGTACTTAGGGGGGTACTTAGGTGGGTACTTCGGGGGGTCCTGGGGGTGTACTTAGGGGGGTACTTAGTGGGGTACTTAGAAGGGTCTTGGGGGGGGGACTTAGGGGGGTACTTAGGGGGGTCTTGGGGGGCGGGTACTTAGGGGGGTCTTGGTGGGGTCTTGGGGGGGGTACTTAGGGGGGTCTTGGGTAGGTTGGGCTTGGGGGGGTATTTATGGTGGTACTTAGGGGGGTCTTGGGGGGTACTTATGGGGGTACTTAGGGTGGTACTTAGGGGGGTCTTGGGGGGGTACTTAGCGGGTTACTTAGGAGGGTCTTGGGGGGGTACTTAGGGGGGTCTTGGGGGGGGGGGTACTTAGGGGGGTACTTAGTGGGGTCTGCGGGGGGTTCTTAGGGGGGTACTTAGGGTGGTCTTGGGGGGGGGGATATTTAGAGGGCTACTTAGGGGGGTACTTATGGGGGTACTTATGGGGATACTTAGGGTGGTACTTAGGGGGGTCTTGGGGGGGGGGGTACTTGGGGTGGTCTGGGGGGGGGGTACTTAAGGGGGTACTTAGGGGGGCTTGGTGGGGTACTTAGGGGGGTCTTGGGGTGGTACTTAGGGGGGTACTTAGGGGAGTCTTGAGGGGGTACTTAGGGTACCTTGGGGGTTCTTAGGGTGGTCTTGGGGGGGGGGCTTAGGGGGGTCTTGAGGGGGTACTTATCGGGGTACTTAGGGGGGTCTTGGGTGGGTTGGGCTTAGGGGGGTATTTAGGGGGGTACTTAGGGGGGTCTTGGGGGGGTCCTGGGGGGGGTATTTAGGGGGGTACTTATGGGGGTACTTAGGGTGGTACTTAGGGGGGTCTTGGGGGGGGTATTTAGGGTGGTCTTGTGGGAACTTAGGGGGGTACTTAGGTGGGTCTTGGGTGGGTTGGGCTTAGGGGGGTATTTAGGGGGGTACTTAGGGGGGTCTTGGGGGGGTCCTGGAGGGGTACTTAGGGGGTACTTAGGGGGGTCCTGGGGGGGTACTTATGGGGGTACTTATGGGGGTACTTAGGGGGGTCTTGGGGGGGTCCTGGAGGGGTACTTAGGGGGGTACTTAGGGGGGTCCTGGGGGGGTACTTATGGGGGTACTTATGGGGGTACTTAGGGGGGACTTGTGGGGGGTACATAGGGGGGTACTTAGGGGGGTCTTGGTGGGGTCTTGGGGGGGTACTTAGGGGGGTCGTGGGTAGGTTGGGCTTGGGGGGGTATTTATGGGGGTACTTAGGGGGGTCTTGGGGGGGTACTTATGGGGGTACTTAGGGTGGTACTTAGGGGGGTCTTGGGGTGGTACTTAGCGGGTTACTTAGGAGGGTCTTGGGGGGGTACTTAGGGGGGTCTTGGTGGGGGGTACTTAGGGGGGGTACTTAGGGGGGTCTTGGGGGAGTACTTAGGGGGGTACTTAGTGGGGTCTGTGGGGGGTTCTTAGGGTGGTCTTGGAGGGGGGGGATATTTAGGGGGGTACTTAAGGGGGTACTTATGGGGGTACTTAGGGTGGTACTTAGGGGGCCTTGGGGGGTTCTTAGGGTGGTCTTGGGGGGGGCTTAGGGGGGTCTTGGGGGGGTACTTAGGGTGGTACTTAGGGAGGTACTTAGGGGGGTCTTGGGGGGGTACTTAGGAGGGTACTTAGGGGGGTACTTAGGTGGGTACTTCGGGGGGTCCTGGGGTGTACTTAGGGGGGTACTTAGTGGGGTACTTAGAAGGGTCTTGGGGGAAGGGACTTGTGGGGGGTACTTAGGGGGGTTCTTAGGGGGGTCTTGGGGGGGGGGTACTTAGGGGGGTCTTGGTGGGGTCTTGGGGGGGTACTTAGGGGGGTCTTGAGTAGGTTGGGCTTGGGGGGGTATTTATGGTGGTACTTAGGGGGGTCTTGGGGGGTATTTAGCGGGTTACTTAGGAGGGTCTTGGGGGTACTTAGGGGGGTCTTGGGGGGGGGGGTACTTAGGGGGGTACTTAGTGGGGTCTGTGGGGGGTTCTTAGGGGGGTACTTAGGGTGGTCTTGGGGGGGGGATATTTAGGGGGCTACTTAGGGGGGTACTTATGGGGGGTACTTATGGGGGTACTTAGGGTGCTACTTAGGGTGGTCTTGGGGGGGGGGGTACTTGGGGTGGTCTTGGGGGGGGGGGGGGTACTTAAGGGGGTACTTAGGGGGGCTTGGTGGGGTACTTAGGGGGGTCTTGGGGTGGTACTTAGGGGGGTACTTAGGGGAGTCTTGAGGGGGTACTTAGGGTGCCTTGGGGGGTTCTTAGGGTGGTCTTGGGGGGGGAGCTTAGGGGGGTCTTGAGGGGGTACTTAGGGGGGTACTTAGGGGGGTACTTCAGGGGGTACTTAGGGTGGTACTTAGGAGGGTCTTGGGGGGGGGGCACTTGGGTTGTCTTGGGGGGGGGGTACTTAAGGGGGTACTTAGGGGGGCTTGGGGGGGTACTTAGGGGGGTACTTAGTGGGGTACTTAGGGGAGTCTTGAGGGGGTACTTAGGGGGGTACTTAGGGGGGTCTTGGGTGGGTTGGGCTTGGTGGGGGTATTTAGGGGGGTATTTAGGGGGGTCTTGGGGGGGTCCTGGGGGTTACTTATGGGGGTACTTAGGGGGGTCTTGGGGGGGTAGTTAGGGGGGTACTTAGGGGGGTCTTGGGGGGGTATTTAGGGGGGTACTTATGGGGGTACTTAGGGTGGTACTTAGGGGGGTACTTAGGGGGGTCCTGGGGGGGTACTTATGGGGGTACTTAGGGGGGTCTTGGGGGGGTACTTAGGGTGGTACTTAGGGAGGTACTTAAGGGGGTCTTGGGGGGGTACTTAGGAGGGTACTTAGGGGAGTCTTGAGGGGGTACTTAGGGGGGTACTTAGGGGGGTCTTGAGTGGGTTGGGCTTGGGGGGGGTATTTAGGGGGGTACTTAGGGGGTCTTGGGGGGGTACTTAGGGGGCCTTGGGGGGTTCTTAGGGTGGTCTTGGGGGGGGGGGCTTAGGGGGGTACTTAGGGAGGTACTTAGGGGGGTCTTGGGGGGGGGGTACTTAGGAGGGTACTTAGGGGGGTACTTAGGGGGGTCCTGGGGGGGGTACTTATGGGGGTACTTAGGGGGGTCTTGGGGGGTACTTAGGGGGGTACTTAGGGGGGTCTTGGGTGGGTTGGGCTTAGGGGGGTATTTAGGGGGGTACTTAGGGGGGTCTTGGGGGGGTCCTGGGGGGGGTATTTAGGGGGGTACTTATGGGGGTACTTAGGGTGGTACTTAGGGGGGTCTTGGGGGGGGGGGTATTTAGGGTGGTCTTGTGGGAACTTAGGGGGGTACTTAGGTGGGTCTTGGGTGGGTTGGGCTTAGGGGGGTATTTAGGGGGGTCTTGGGGGGGTCCTGGAGGGGTACTTAGGGGGGTACCTAGGGGGGTCCTGGGGGGGTACTTATGGGGGTACTTAGGGGGGTCTTGGGGGGGTACTTAGGGGGGTACTTAGGGGGGTCTTGGGGGGGGTATTTAGGGGGGTACTTAGGGGGGTACTTAGAAGGGTCTTGGGGGGGGGGACTTGTGGGGGGTACATAGGGGGGTACTTAGGGGGGTCTTGGTGGGGTCTTGGGGGGGGTACTTAGGGGGGTCGTGGGTAGGTTGGGCTTGGGGGGGTATTTATGGGGGTACTTAGGGGGGTCTTGGGGGGGTACTTATGGGGGTACTTAGGGTAGTACTTAGGGGGGTCTTGGGGTGGTACTTAGCGGGTTACTTAGGAGGGTCTTGGGGGGGTACTTAGGGGGGTCTTGGTGGGGGGTACTTAGGGGGGTACTTAGGGGGGTCTTGGGGGAGTACTTAGGGGGGTACTTAGTGGGGTCTGTGGGGGGTTCTTAGGGTGGTCTTGGAGGGGGGGGATATTTAGGGGGTACTTAAGGGGGTACTTATGGGGGTACTTAGGGTGGTACTTAGGGGGCCTTGGGGGGTTCTTAGGGTGGTCTTGGGGGGGGGCTTAGGGGGGTCTTGGGGGGGTACTTAGGGTGGTACTTAGGGAGGTACTTAGGGGGGTCTTGGGGGGGTACTTAGGAGGGTACTTAGGGGGGTACTTAGGTGGGTACTTCGGGGGGTCCTGGGGGTGTACTTAGGGGGGTACTTAGTGGGGTACTTAGAAGGGTCTTGGGGGGGGGGACTTGTGGGGGGTACTTAGGGGGGTTCTTAGGGGGGTCTTGGGGGGGGGGGGTACTTAGGGGGGTCTTGGTGGGGTCTTGGGGGGGTACTTAGGGGGGTCTTGAGTAGGTTGGGCTTGGGGGGGTATTTATGGTGGTACTTAGGGGGATCTTGGGGGGGAACTTAGGGTGGTCTTGAGGGGGGGGGGTTGGGGAGGGAGACCTTAAGGGGTTACTTGGGGTGGCTTGGGGGGGGGTACTTAGGGGGGTCTTGGGGGGGTACTTAGGGGGGTACTTAGGGGGGGTATTGGGGGGTTCTTAGGGGGGTAGTTAGGGGGTCTTGGGGGGTACTTAGGAGGGTGCTTAGGGGGGTACTTAGGGGGGTGCTTAGGGGGGTACTTATGGGGGTATTTAGGGTGTTACTTAGGGGGGTACTAAGGGGGGTCTTGGGGGAGTACTTAGGGGGGTACTTAGGTGGGTCTGTGTGGGGAGTATATTAGGGTGGTATTGAGGGGGGTCTTGGTGGGTTCTTAGGGGGGTCTTGGGTGGGGTATTTAGGTGTGTACTTAGGGAGGGTACTTAGGGGGGTCTTGGGGGGGTACTTAGGATGGTACTTAGGGGGGTACGAAGGTGGGTACTTAGGGGGGTCCTGGGGGTGTACTTAGGGGGGTACTTAGGGGGGTACTTAGAAGGGTCTTGGGGGGGGGACTTGTGGTGGGTACATAGGGGGGTACTTAGGGGGGTCTTGGTGGGGTCTTGGGGTGGTACTTAAGGGGGTACTTAGGGGGGTCTTGGGTAGGTTGGGCTTGCGAGGGTATTTATGGGGGTACTTAGGGGGGTCTTGGGGGGGTACTTATGGGGGTACTTAGGGTGGTACTTAGGGGGGTCTTGGGGGGGTACTTAGCGGGTTACTTAGGAGGGTCTTGGGGGGTACTTATGGGGGTCTTGGGGGGGGTACTTAGTGGGGTGATTGGGGGGTTCTTAGGGGGGTACTTAGGGGGGTACTTATGGGGGTACTTAGGGTGGTACTTAGGGGGGTCTTGGGGGGGGTACTTGGGGTGGTCTTGGGGGGGGGGTACTTAAGGGGGTACTTAGGGGGGCTTGGTGGGGTACTTAGGGGGGGTCTTGGGGGGGTACTGAGGGGGGTACTTAGGGGAGTCTTGAGGGGGTACTTAGGGGGGTACTTAGGGGGGTACTTAGGGGGGTCTTGAGTGGGTTGGGCTTGGGGGGGGTATTTAAGGGGGTACTTAGGGGGGTCTTGGGGGGGTACTTAGGGGGCCTTGGGGGGTTCTTAGGGTGGTCTTGGGGGGTTAGCTTAGGGGGGTCTTGGGGGGGTACTTAGGGTGGTACTTAGGGAGGTACTTAGGGGGGTCTTGGGGGGGGTACTTAGGAGGGTACTTAGGGGGGGAACTTAGGTGGGTACTGAGGGGGGTCCTGGGGGGGTACTTAGGGGGGTACTTAGGGGGTCTTGGGGGGGGTATTTAGGGGGGTACTTATGGGGGTACTTAGGGTGGTACTTAGGGGGGTACATAGGGGGGTCCTGGGGGGGTACTTATGGGGGTACTTAGGGGGGTCTTGGGGGGGTACTTAGGGTGGTACTTAGGGAGGTACTTAAGGGGGTCTTGGGGGGGTACTTAGGAGGGTACTTAGGGGAGTCTTGAGGGGGTACTTAGGGGGCCTTGGGGGGTTCTTAGGGTGGTCTTGGGGGGGGGGGGGCTTAGGGGGGTCTTGGGGGGGTACTTAGGGGGGTACTTAGGGGGGTACTTCAGGGGGTACTTAGGGTGGTACTTAGGGGGGTCTTGGGGGGGCGTATTTAGGGTGGTACTTATGGGGGTACTTAGGTGGGTCTGGGGGGGGGACTTGGGGGGGGGGTACTTAGTGTGGTACTTAGGGGGGTACATAAGGGGGTCTTGGGTGGGGGTATTTAGTGGGGTAATTAAGGGGGCCTTGGGGGGGTACTTAGGGGGCCTTGGGGGGTTCTTAGGGTGGTCTTGGGGGGGGGCTTAGGGGGGTCTTGGGGGGGTACTTAGGGTGGTACTTAGGGAGGTACTTAGGGGGGTCTTGGGGGGGTACTTAGGAGGGTACTTAGGGGGGTACTTAGGTGGGTACTTCGGGGGGTCCTGGGGGTGTACTTAGGGGGGTACTTAGTGGGGTACTTAGAAGGGTCTTGGGGGGGGGACTTAGGGGGGGTACTTAGGGGGGTCTTGGGGGGCGGGTACTTAGGGGGGTCTTGGTGGGGTCTTGGGGGGGTACTTAGGGGGGTCTTGGGTAGGTTGGGCTTGGGGGGGTATTTATGGTGGTACTTAGGGGGGTCTTGGGGGGGTACTTATGGGGGTACTTAGGGTGGTACTTAGGGGGGTCTTGGGGGGGTACTTAGCGGGTTACTTAGGAGGGTCTTGGGGGGGTACTTAGGGGGGTCTTGGGGGGGGGGGTACTTAGGGGGGTACTTAGTGGGGTCTGCGGGGGTTCTTAGGGGGGTACTTAGGGTGGTCTTGGGGGGGGGGATATTTAGAGGGCTACTTAGGGGGGTACTTATGGGGGTACTTATGGGGGTACTTAGGGTGGTACTTAGGGGGGTCTTGGGGGGGGGGTACTTGGGGTGGTCTGGGGGGGGGGTACTTAAGGGGGTACTTAGGGGGCTTGGTGGGGTACTTAGGGGGGTCTTGGGGTGGTACTTAGGGGGGTACTTAGGGGAGTCTTGAGGGGGTACTTAGGGTGCCTTGGGGGGTTCTTAGGGTGGTCTTGGGGGGGGGGGCTTAGGGGGGGTCTTGAGGGGGTACTTAGGGGGGTACTTAGGGGGGTCTTGGGTGGGTTGGGCTTAGGGGGGTATTTAGGGGGGTACTTAGGGGGGTCTTGGGGGGGTCCTGGGGGGGGTATTTAGGGGGGTACTTATGGGGGTACTTAGGGTGGTACTTAGGGGGTCTTGGGGGGGGGGTATTTAGGGTGGTCTTGTGGGAACTTAGGGGGGTACTTAGGTGGGTCTTGGGTGGGTTGGGCTTAGGGGGGTATTTAGGGGGGTACTTAGGGGGGTCTTGGGGGGGTCCTGGAGGGGTACTTAGGGGGGTACTTAGGGGGGTCCTGGGGGGGTACTTATGGGGGTACTTATGGGGGTACTTACGGGGGTCTTGGGGGGGTACTTAGGGGGGTACTTAGAGGGGTCTTGGGGGGGGTATTTAGGGGGGTACTTAGGGGGGGTACTTAGAAGGGTCTTGGGGGGGGGACTTGTGGGGGGTACATAGGGGGGTACTTAGGGGGGTCTTGGTGGGGTCTTGGGGGGGTACTTAGGGGGGTCGTGGGTAGGTTGGGCTTGGGGGGGTATTTATGGGGGTACTTAGGGGGGTCTTGGGGGGGGTACTTAGGGTGGTACTTAGGGGGGTCTTGGGGTGGTACTTAGCGGGTTACTTAGGAGGGTCTTGGGGGGGTACTTAGGGGGGTCTTGGTGGGGGGTACTTAGGGGGGTACTTAGGGGGGTACTTAGGGGGGTCTTGGGGGAGTACTTAGGGGGGTACTTAGTGGGGTCTGTGGGGGGTTCTTAGGGTGGTCTTGGAGGGGGGGGATATTTAGGGGGGTACTTAAGGGGGTACTTATGGGGGTACTTAGGGTGGTACTTAGGGGGCCTTGGGGGGTTCTTAGGGTGGTCTTGGGGGGGGGGGCTTAGGGGGGTCTTGGGGGGGTACTTAGGGTGGTACTTAGGGAGGTACTTAGGGGGGTCTTGGGGGGGTACTTAGGAGGGTACTTAGGGGGGTACTTAGGTGGGTACTTCGGGGGGTCCTGGGGGTGTACTTAGGGGGGTACTTAGTGGGGTACTTAGAAGGGTCTTGGGGGGGGGGACTTGTGGGTGGTACTTAGGGGGGTTCTTAGGGGGGTCTTGGGGGGGGGTACTTAGGGGGGTCTTGGTGGGGTCTTGGGGGGGTACTTAGGGGGGTCTTGAGTAGGTTGGGCTTGGGGGGGTATTTATGGTGGTACTTAGGGGGGTCTTGGGGGGTACTTAGCGGGTTACTTAGGAGGGTCTTGGGGGGGTACTTAGGGGGGTCTTGGGGGGGGGGGGTACTTAGGGGGGTACTTAGTGGGGTCTGTGGGGGGTTCTTAGGGGGGTACTTAGGGTGGTCTTGGGGGGGGGATATTTAGGGGGCTACTTAGGGGGGTACTTATGGGGGTACTTATGGGGGTACTTAGGGTGCTACTTAGGGTGGTCTTGGGGGGGGGGTACTTGGGGTGGTCTTGGGGGGGGGGGGTACTTAAGGGGGTACTTAGGGGGGCTTGGTGGGGTACTTAGGGGGGTCTTGGGGTGGTACTTAGGGGGGTACTTAGGGGAGTGTTGAGGGGGTACTTAGGGGGGTACTTAGGGGGGTACTTCAGGGGGTACTTAGGGTGGTACTTAGGAGGGTCTTGGGGGGGGGGGTACTTAAGGGGGTACTTAGGGGGGCTTGGGGGGGTACTTAGGGGGGCTTGGGGGGGTACTTAGGGGGGGTACTTAGTGGGGTACTTAGGGGAGTCTTGAGGGGGTACTTAGGGGGGGTACTTAGGGGGGTCTTGGGTGGGTTGGGCTTGGTGGGGGTATTTAGGGGGGTATTTAGGGGGGTCTTGGGGGGGTCCTGGGGGTTACTTATGGGGGTACTTAGGGGGGTCTTGGGGGGGTAGTTAGGGGGGTACTTAGGGGGGTCTTGGGGGGGGTATTTAGGGGGGTACTTATGGGGGTACTTAGGGTGGTACTTAGGGGGGTACTTAGGGGGGTCCTGGGGGGGGTACTTATGGGGGTACTTAGGGGGGTCTTGGGGGGGTACTTAGGGTGGTACTTAGGGAGGTACTTAAGGGGGTCTTGGGGGGGTACTTAGGAGGGTACTTAGGGGAGTCTTGAGGGGGTACTTAGGGGGGTACTTAGGGGGGTCTTGAGTGGGTTGGGCTTGGGGGGGGTATTTAGGGGGGTACTTAGGGGGGTCTTGGGGGGGTACTTATGGGGGTACTTAGGGGGGTCTTGGGGGGGTACTTAGGGGGGTACTTAGGGGGGTCTTGGGGGGGGTATTTAGGGGGGTACTTATGGGGGTACTTAGGGCGGTACTTAGGGGGGTCTTGGGGGGGGGGGGGTATTTAGGGTGGTCTTGTGGGAACTTAGGGGGGGTACTTAGGGGGGTCTTGGGGCGGGGTGGGCTTGGGGGGGTATTTAAGGGGGTACTTAGAGGGGTCTTTGGGGGGGTACTTAGGGGGGTCGTGGGGGGTTCTTAGGGGGGTCTTGGGGGAGGGGCTTAGGGGGGGTCTTGGGGGGGTTCTTAGGTGGGGTACTTAGGGAGGTACTTAGGGGGGTCTTGGGGGGGTACTTAGGAGGGTACTTAGGGGGGTACTTAGGTGGGTACTTCGGGGGGTCCTGGGGGTGTACTTAGGGGGGTACTTATGGGGGTACTTAGAAGGGTCTTGGGGGGGGGGGGACTTGTGGGAGGTACATAGGGGGGGTACTTAGGGGGGTCTTGGTGGGGTCTTGGGAGGGTACTTAGGGGGGGTCGTGGGTAGGTTGGGCTTGGGGGGGTATTTATGGGAGTACTTAGGGGGGTCTTGGGGGGGTACTAATGGGGGTACTTAGGGTGGTACTTAGGGGGGTTTTGGGGTGGTACTTAGCGGGTTACTTAGGAGGGTCTTGGGGGGGTACTTAGGGGGGTCTTGGTGGGGGGGTACTTAGGGGGGTACTTAGGGGGGTCTTGGGGGAGTACTTAGAGGGGTACTTAGTGGGGTCTGTGGGGGGTTCTTAGGGGGGTACTTAGGGTGGTCTTGGGGGGGGATATTTAGGGGGGTACTTAAGGGGGTACTTATGGGGGGTACTTATGGGGGTACTTAGGGTGGTACTTAGGGGGGTCTTGGGGGGGGTACTTGGGGTGGTCTTGGGGGGGGGGGTACTTAAGGGGGGTACTTAGGGGGGCTTGGGGGGGGTACTTAGGGGGGTACTTAGTGGGGTACTTAGGGGAGTCTTGAGGTGGTACTTAGGGGGGTACTTAGGGGGGTCTTGGGTGGGTTGGGCTTGGAGGGGGTAATTAGGGGGGTACTTAGAGGGTCTTGTGGGGGTACTTAGGGGGCCTTGGGTGGTTCTTAGGGTGGTCTTGGGGGGGGGCTTAGGGGGGGTCTTGGGGGGGTACTTAGGGTGGTACTTAGGGAGGTACTTAAGGAGGTCTTGGGGGGGTACTTAGGAGGGTACTTAGGGGAGTCTTGAGGGGGTACTTAGGGGGGTACTTAGGTGGGTACTTCGGGGGGTCCTGGGGATGTACTTAGGGGGGTACTTAGGGGGGTCTTGGGGGGGGGACTTATGAGGGTACATAGGGGGGTCTTGGGGGGGGTAATTAGGGGGGTACTTATGGGGGTACTTAGGTGGGTCTTGGGGGGGGTCTTGGGTGGGGGTATTTAGGGGGGTACTTAGGGGGGTCTTGGGGGGGTACTTAGGGGGCCTTGGGGGGGGGGCTTAGGGGGGTCTTGGGGGGGTACTTAGGAGGGTACTTAGGGGGGTACTTAGGTGGGTACTTCGGGGGGTCCTGGGGGTGTACTTAGGGGGGTACTTAGGGGGGTACTTAGAAGGGTCTTGGGGGGGGGGACTTGTAGGGGGTACATAGGGGGGTACTTAGGGGGGTCTTGGTGGGGTCTTGGGGGGGGTACTTAGGGGGGTCGTGGGTAGGTTGGGCTTGGGGGGGTATTTATGGGGGTACTTAGGGGGGTCTTGGGGGGGTACTTATGGGGGTACTTAGGGTGGTACTTAGGGGGGTCTTGGGGTGGTACTTAGCGGGTTACTTAGGAGGGTCTTGGGGGGGTACTTAGGGGGGTCTTGGTGGGGGGTACTTAGGGGGGTCTTGGGGGAGTACTTAGGGGGGTACTTAGTGGGGTCTGTGGGGGGTTCTTAGGGGGGTACTTAGGGTGGTCTTGGGGGGGGGATATTTAGGGGGGTACTTAAGGGGGTACTTATGGGGGTACTTATGGGGGTACTTAGGGTGGTACTTAGGGGGCCTTGGGGGGTTCTTAGGGTGGTCTTGGGGGGGGGCTTAGGGGGGTCTTGGGGGGGTACTTAGGGTGGTACTTAGGGAGGTACTTAGGGGGGTCTTGGGGGGGGTACTTAGGAGGGTACTTAGGGGGGTACTTCGGGGGGTCCTGGGGGTGTACTTAGGGGGGTACTTAGTGGGGGTACTTAGAAGGGTCTTGGGGGGGGGACTTGTGGGGGGTACTTAGGGGGGTACTTAGGGGGGTCTTGGGGGGGGGTACTTAGGGGGGTCTTGGTGGGGTCTTGGGGGGGGTACTTAGGGGGGTCTTGGGTAGGTTGGGCTTGGGGGGGTATTTATGGTGGTACTTAGGGGGGTCTTGGGGGGGTACTTAGCGGGTTACTTAGGAGGGTCTTGGGTGGTACTTAGGGGGGCTTGGGGGGGGGGGGTACTTAGGGGGGTACTTAGGGGGGTACTTAGTGGGGTCTGTGGGGGGTTCTTAGGGGGGTACTTAGGGTGGTCTTGGGGGGGGGGGATATTTAGGGGGCTACTTAGGGGGGTACTTATGGGGGGTACTTATGGGGGTACTTAGGGTGGTACTTAGGGTGGTCTTGGGGGGGGTTACTTGGGGTGGTCTTGGGGGGGTGGGTACTTAAGGGGGTACTTAGGGGGGCTTGGTGGGGTACTTAGGGGGGTCTTGGGGTGGTACTTAGGGGGGTACTTAGGGGAGTCTTGAGGGAGTACTTAGGGTGCCTTGGGGGGTTCTTAGGGTGGTCTTGGGGGGGGGGCTTAGGGGGGTCTTGAGGGGGGTACTTAGGGGGGTACTTAGGGGGGTACTTCAGGGGGTACTTAGGGTGGTACTTAGGAGGGTCTTGGGGGGGGGGGGTACTTGGGGTTGTCTTGGGGGGTGGGGGGTACTTAAGGGGGTACTTAGGGGGGCTTGGGGGGGTACTTAGGGGGGTACTTAGTGGGGTACTTAGGGGGGTACTTAGGGGGGTCTTGGGTGGGTTGGGCTTGGTGGGGGTATTTAGGGGGGTCTTGCGGGCGTCCTGGGGGGGTACTTATGGGGGTACTTAGGGGGGTCTTGGGGGGGTAGTTAGGGGGGGTACTTAGGGGGGTCTTGAGGGGGGTATTTAGGGGGGTACTTATAGGGGTACTTAGGGTGGTACTTAGGGCGGTACTTAGGGGGGTCCTGGGGGGGTACTTATGGGGGTACTTAGGGGGGTCTTGGGGGGGTACTTAGGGTGGTACTTAGGGAGGTACTTAAGGGGGTCTTGGGGTGGTACTTAGGAGGGTACTTAGGGGGGTACTTAGGTGGGTACTTCGGGGGGTCCTGGGGGTGTACTTAGGGGGGTACTTAGGGGGGTACTTAGAAGGGTCTTGGGGGGGGGACTTGTGGGAGGTACATAGGGGGGTACTTAGGGGGGTCTTGGTGGGGTCTTGGGAGGGTACTTAGGGTGGTCGTGGGTAGGTTGGGTTTGGGGGGGTATTTATGGGGGTACTTAGGGGGGTCTTGGGGGGGTACTTATGGGGGTACTTAGGGTGGTACTTAGTGGGGTCTTGGGGTGGTACTTAGTGGGGTCTTGGGGTGGTACTTAGCGGGTTACTTAGGAGGGTCTTGGGGGGGGTACTTAGGGGGGTCTTGGTGGGGGGTACTTAGGGGGGTACTTAGGGGGGTCTTGGGGGAGTACTTAGGGGGGTACTTAGTGGGGTCTGTGGGGGGTTCTTAGGGTGGTACTTAGGGTGGTCTTGGGGGGGGGGATATTTAGGGGGGTACTTAAGGGGGTACTTATGGGGGTACTTATGGGGGTACATAGGGTGGTACTTAGGGGGGTCTTGAGGGGGTACTTAGGGGGGTCGTGGGTAGGTTGGGCTTGGGGGGGTATTTATGGGGGTACTTAGGGGGGTCTTGGGGAGGTACTTATGGGGGTACTTAGGGTGGTACTTAGGGGGGTCTTGGGGTGGTACTTAGCGGGTTACTTAGGAGGGTCTTGGGGGGGTACTTAGGGGGGTCTTGGTGGGGGGTACTTAGGGGGGTACTTAGGGGGGTCTTGGGGGAGTACTTAGGGGGGTACTTAGGGGGGTACTTAGGTGGGTACTTCGGGGGGTCCTGGGGGTGTACTTAGGGGGGTACTTAGGGGGGTACTTAGAAGGGTCTTGGGGGGGGGGACTTGTGGGGGGTACATAGGGGGGTACTTAGGGGGGTCTTGGGGGGTCTTGGGGGGGTACTTAGGGGGGTCGTGGGTAGGTTGGGCTTGGGGGGGTATTTATGGGGGTACTTAGGGGGGTCTTGGGGAGGTACTTATGGGGGTACTTAGGGTGGTACTTAGGGGGGTCTTGGGGTGGTACTTAGCGGGTTACTTAGGAGGGTCTTGGGGGGGTACTTAGGGGGGTCTTGGTGGGGGGTACTTAGGGGGGTACTTAGGGGGGTCTTGGGGGAGTACTTAGGGGGGTACTTAGTGGGGTCTGTGGGGGGTTCTTAGGGGGGTACTTAGGGTGGTCTTGGGGGGGGGATATTTAGGGGGGTACTTAAGGGGGTACTTATGGGGGTACTTATGGGGGTACTTAGGGTGGTACTTAGGGGGGTCTTGGGTGGGTACTTGGGGTGGTCTTGGGGGGGGTGGTACTTAAGGGGGTACTTAGAGGGCTTGGGGGGGGTACTTAGGGGGGTACTTAGTGGGGTACTTAGGGGAGTCTTGAGGGGGTACTTAGGGGGGTCTTGGTGGGGGGTACTTAGGGGGGTACTTAGGGGGGTCTTGGGGGAGTACTTAGGGGGGTACTTAGTGGGGTCTGTGGGGGGTTCTTAGGGTGGTCTTGGAGGGGGGGGATATTTAGGGGGGTACTTAAGGGGGGTACTTAGGGGGGTCTTGGGGGGGTACTTAGGGGGGTACTTAGGGGGGTCTTGGGGGGGGTATTTAGGGGGGTACTTAGGGGGGTACTTAGAAGGGTCTTGGGGGGGGGACTTGTGGGGGGTACATAGGGGGGTACTTAGGGGGGTCTTGGAGGGGTCTTGCGGGGGTACTTAGGGGGGTCGTGGGTAGGTTGGGCTTGGGGGGGTATTTATGGGGGTACTTAGGGGGGTCTTGGGGGGGTACTTATGGGGGTACTTAGGGTGGTACTTAGGGGGGTCTTGGGGTGGTACTTAGCGGGTTACTTAGGAGGGTCTTGGGGGGGTACTTAGGGGGGTCTTGGTGGGGGGTACTTAGGGGGGTACTTAGGGGGGTCTTGGGGGAGTACTTAGGGGGGTACTTAGTGGGGTCTGTGGGGGGTTCTTAGGGTGGTCTTGGAGGGGGGGGATATTTAGGGGGGTACTTAAGGGGGTACTTATGGGGGTACTTAGGGTGGTACTTAGGGGGCCTTGGGGGGTTCTTAGGGTGGTCTTGGGGGGGGGCTTAGGGGGGTCTTGGGGGGGTACTTAGGGTGGTACTTAGGGAGGTACTTAGGGGGGTCTTGGGGGGGGTACTTAGGAGGGTACTTAGGGGGGTACTTAGGTGGGTACTTCGGGGGGTCCTGGGGGTGTACTTAGGGGGGTACTTAGTGGGGTACTTAGAAGGGTCTTGGGGGGGGGGGACTTGTGGGGGGTACTTAGGGGGGTTCTTAGGGGGGTCTTGGGGGGGGGGGTACTTAGGGGGGTCTTGGTGGGGTCTTGGGGGGGTACTTAGGGGGGTCTTGAGTAGGTTGGGCTTGGGGGGGTATTTATGGTGGTACTTAGGGGGGTCTTGGGGGGGTACTTAGCGGGTTACTTAGGAGGGTCTTGGGGGGTACTTAGGGGGGTCTTGGGGGGGGGGGGTACTTAGGGGGGTACTTAGTGGGGTCTGTGGGGGGTTCTTAGGGGGGTACTTAGGGTGGTCTTGGGGGGGGGATATTTAGGGGGCTACTTAGGGGGGTACTTATGGGGGTACTTATGGGGGTACTTATGGGGGTACTTAGGGTGCTACTTAGGGTGGTCTTGGGGGGGGGGGTACTTGGGGTGGTCTTGGGGGGGGGGGGTACTTAAGGGGGTACTTAGGGGGGCTTGGTGGGGTACTTAGGGGGGTCTTGGGGTGGTACTTAGGGGGGTACTTAGGGGAGTCTTGAGGGGGTACTTAGGGTGCCTTGGGGGGTTCTTAGGGTGGTCTTGGGGGGGGAGCTTAGGGGGGTCTTGAGGGGGTACTTAGGGGGGGTACTTAGGGGGGTACTTCAGGGGGTACTTAGGGTGGTACTTAGGAGGGTCTTGGGGGGGGGGCACTTGGGGTTGTCTTGGGGGGGGGGGGGTACTTAAGGGGGTACTTAGGGGGGCTTGGGGGGGTACTTAGGGGGGTACTTAGTGGGGTACTTAGGGGAGTCTTGAGGGGGTACTTAGGGGGGTACTTAGGGGGGTCTTGGGGGAGTACTTAGGGGGGTACTTAGTGGGGTCTGTGGGGGGTTCTTAGGGTGGTACTTAGGGTGGTCTTGGGGGGGGGGATATTTAGGGGGGTACTTAAGGGGGTACTTATGGGGGTACTTATGGGGGTACATAGGGTGGTACTTAGGGGGGTCTTGAGGGGGGTACTTAGGGGGGTCGTGGGTAGGTTGGGCTTGGGGGGGTATTTATGGGGGTACTTAGGGGGGTCTTGGGGAGGTACTTATGGGGGTACTTAGGGTGGTACTTAGGGGGGTCTTGGGGTGGTACTTAGCGGGTTACTTAGGAGGGTCTTGGGGGGGGTACTTAGGGGGGTCTTGGTGGGGGGTACTTAGGGGGGGTACTTAGGGGGGTCTTGGGGGAGTACTTAGGGGGGGTACTTAGGGGGGTACTTAGGTGGGTACTTCGGGGGGTCCTGGGGGTGTACTTAGGGGGGTACTTAGGGGGGTACTTAGAAGGGTCTTGGGGGGGGGGACTTGTGGGGTGTACATAGGGGGGTACTTAGGGGGGTCTTGGGGGGTCTTGGGGGGGTACTTAGGGGGGTCGTGGGTAGGTTGGGCTTGGGGGGGTATTTATGGGGGTACTTAGGGGGGTCTTGGGGAGGTACTTATGGGGGTACTTAGGGTGGTACTTAGGGGGGTCTTGGGGTGGTACTTAGCGGGTTACTTAGGAGGGTCTTGGGGGGGTACTTAGGGGGGTCTTGGTGGGGGGTACTTAGGGGGGTACTTAGGGGGGTCTTGGGGGAGTACTTAGGGGGGGTACTTAGTGGGGTCTGTGGGGGGTTCTTAGGGGGGTACTTAGGGTGGTCTTGGGGGGGGGATATTTAGGGGGGTACTTAAGGGGGTACTTATGGGGGTACTTATGGGGGTACTTAGGGTGGTACTTAGGGGGGTCTTGGGTGGGTACTTGGGGTGGTCTTGGGGGGGGTGGTACTTAAGGGGGTACTTAGAGGGCTTGGGGGGGTACTTAGGGGGGTACTTAGTGGGGTACTTAGGGGAGTCTTGAGGGGGTACTTAGGGGGGTCTTGGTGGGGGGTACTTAGGGGGGGTACTTAGGGGGGTCTTGGGGGAGTACTTAGGGGGGTACTTAGTGGGGTCTGTGGGGGGTTCTTAGGGTGGTCTTGGAGGGGGGGGATATTTAGGGGGGTACTTAAGGGGGTACTTAGGGGGGTCTTGGGGGGGTACTTAGGGGGGTACTTAGGGGGGTCTTGGGGGGGGTATTTAGGGGGGTACTTAGGGGGGTACTTAGAAGGGTCTTGGGGGGGGGACTTGTGGGGGGTACATAGGGGGGTACTTAGGGGGGTCTTGGAGGGGTCTTGGGGGGATACTTAGGGGGGTCGTGGGTAGGTTGGGCTTGGGGGGGTATTTATGGGGGTACTTAGGGGGGTCTTGGGGGGGTACTTATGGGGGTACTTAGGGTGGTACTTAGGGGGGTCTTGGGGTGGTACTTAGCGGGTTACTTAGGAGGGTCTTGGGGGGGTACTTAGGGGGGTCTTGGTGGGGGGTACTTAGGGGGGTACTTAGGGGGGTCTTGGGGGAGTACTTAGGGGGGGTA
This sequence comes from Prorops nasuta, assembly GCF_024137725.1. Lineage (NCBI taxonomy): Eukaryota > Metazoa > Arthropoda > Insecta > Hymenoptera > Bethylidae > Prorops > Prorops nasuta. The sequence goes on along the minus strand of NW_027117104.1, from coordinate 9,236 downwards.
CTTAGTGGGGTCTGTGGGGGGTTCTTAGGGTGGTCTTGGAGGGGGGGGATATTTAGGGGGGTACTTAAGGGGGTTCTTATGGGGGTACTTAGGGTGGTACTTAGGGGGCCTTGGGGGGTTCTTAGGGTGGTCTTGGGGGGGGGCTTAGGGGGGTCTTGGGGGGGTACTTAGGGTGGTACTTAGGGAGGTACTTAGGGGGGTCTTGGGGGGGTACTTAGGAGGGTACTTAGGGGGGTACTTAGGTGGGTACTTCGGGGGGTCCTGGGGGTGTACTTAGGGGGGTACTTAGTGGGGTACTTAGAAGGGTCTTGGGGGGGGGGACTTGTGGGGGGTACTTAGGGGGGTTCTTAGGGGGGTCTTGGGGGGGGGGGGGTACTTAGGGGGGTCTTGGTGGGGTCTTGGGGGGGTACTTAGGGGGGTCTTGAGTAGGTTGGGCTTGGGGGGGTATTTATGGTGGTACTTAGGGGGGTCTTGGGGGGTACTTAGCGGGTTACTTAGGAGGGTCTTGGGGGGTACTTAGGGGGGTCTTGGGGGGGGGGGGGTACTTAGGGGGGTACTTAGTGGGGTCTGTGGGGGGTTCTTAGGGGGGGTACTTAGGGTGGTCTTGGGGGGGGGATATTTAGGGGGCTACTTAGGGGGGTACTTATGGGGGTACTTATGGGGGTACTTATGGGGGTACTTAGGGTGCTACTTAGGGTGGTCTTGGGGGGGGGGTACTTGGGGTGGTCTTGGGGGGGGGGGGGTACTTAAGGGGGTACTTAGGGGGGCTTGGTGGGGTACTTAGGGGGGTCTTGGGGTGGTACTTAGGGGGGTACTTAGGGGAGTCTTGAGGGGGTACTTAGGGTGCCTTGGGGGGTTCTTAGGGTGGTCTTGGGGGGGGAGCTTAGGGGGGTCTTGAGGGGGTACTTAGGGGGGTACTTAGGGGGGTACTTCAGGGGGTACTTAGGGTGGTACTTAGGAGGGTCTTGGGGGGGGGGCACTTGGGGTTGTCTTGGGGGGGGGGGGGTACTTAAGGGGGTACTTAGGGGGGCTTGGGGGGGGTACTTAGGGGGGTACTTAGTGGGGTACTTAGGGGAGTCTTGAGGGGGTACTTAGGGGGGTACTTAGGGGGGTCTTGGGTGGGTTGGGCTTGGTGGGGGTATTTAGGGGGGTATTTAGGGGGGTCTTGGGGGGGTCCTGGGGGTTACTTATGGGGGTACTTAGGGGGGTCTTGGGGGGGTAGTTAGGGGGGGTACTTAGGGGGGTCTTGGGGGGGGTATTTAGGGGGGGTACTTATGGGGGTACTTAGGGTGGTACTTAGGGGGGTACTTAGGGGGGTCCTGGGGGGGTACTTATGGGGGTACTTAGGGGGGTCTTGGGGGGGTACTTAGGGTGGTACTTAGGGAGGTACTTAAGGGGGTCTTGGGGGGGTACTTAGGAGGGTACTTAGGGGAGTCTTGAGGGGGTACTTAGGGGGGTACTTAGGGGGGTCTTGAGTGGGTTGGGCTTGGGGGGGGTATTTAGGGGGGTACTTAGGGGGGTCTTGGGGGGGTACTTAGGGGGCCTTGGGGGGGTTCTTAGGGTGGTCTTGGGGGGGGGGGCTTAGGGGGGTACTTAGGGTGGTACTTAGGGGGGTCTTGGGGGGGGGGGGTACTTAGGAGGGTACTTAGGGGGGTACTTAGGGGGGTCCTGGGGGGGGTACTTATGGGGGTACTTAGGGGGGTCTTGGGGGGGTACTTAGGGGGGTACTTAGGGGGGTCTTGGGGGGGGGGTATTTAGGGGGGTACTTATGGGGGTACTTAGGGCGGTACTTAGGGGAGTCTTGGGGGGGGGGGTATTTAGGGTGGTCTTGTGGGAACTTAGGGGGGTACTTAGGGGGGGTCTTGGGGCGGGGTGGGCTTGGGGGGGTATTTAAGGGGGTACTTAGAGGGGTCTTGGGGGGGGTACTTAGGGGGGTCGTGGGGGGTTCTTAGGGGGGTCTTGGGGGAGGGGCTTAGGGGGGGTCTTGGGGGGGTTCTTAGGTGGGGTACTTAGGGAGGTACTTAGGGGGGTCTTGGGGGGGGTACTTAGGAGGGTACTTAGGGGGGGTACTTAGGTGGGTACTTCGGGGGGTCCTGGGGGTGTACTTAGGGGGGTACTTATGGGGGTACTTAGAAGGGTCTTGGGGGGGGGGACTTGTGGGAGGTACATAGGGGGGTACTTAGGGGGGTCTTGGTGGGGTCTTGGGAGGGTACTTAGGGGGGTCGTGGGTAGGTTGGGCTTGGGGGGGTATTTATGGGAGTACTTAGGGGGGTCTTGGGGGGGTACTAATGGGGGTACTTAGGGTGGTACTTAGGGGGGTTTTGGGGTGGTACTTAGCGGGTTACTTAGGAGGGTCTTGGGGGGGTACTTAGGGGGGTCTTGGTGGGGGGTACTTAGGGGGGTACTTAGGGGGGTCTTGGGGGAGTACTTAGAGGGGTACTTAGTGGGGTCTGTGGGGGGTTCTTAGGGGGGTACTTAGGGTGGTCTTGGGGGGGGATATTTAGGGGGGTACTTAAGGGGGTACTTATGGGGGTACTTATGGGGGTACTTAGGGTGGTACTTAGGGGGGTCTTGGGGGGGGTACTTGGGGTGGTCTTGGGGGGGGGGTACTTAAGGGGGTACTTAGGGGGGCTTGGGGGGGTACTTAGGGGGGTACTTAGTGGGGTACTTAGGGGAGTCTTGAGGTGGTACTTAGGGGGGTACTTAGGGGGGTCTTGGGTGGGTTGGGCTTGGAGGGGGTAATTAGGGGGGTACTTAGAGGGTCTTGTGGGGGTACTTAGGGGGCCTTGGGTGGTTCTTAGGGTGGTCTTGGGGGGGGGCTTAGGGGGGGTCTTGGGGGGGTACTTAGGGTGGTACTTAGGGAGGTACTTAAGGAGGTCTTGGGGGGGTACTTAGGAGGGTACTTAGGGGAGTCTTGAGGGGGTACTTAGGGGGGTACTTAGGTGGGTACTTCGGGGGGTCCTGGGGATGTACTTAGGGGGGTACTTAGGGGGGTCTTGGGGGGGGGACTTATGAGGGTACATTGGGGGGTCTTGGGGGGGGGTATTTAGGGGGGTACTTATGGGGGTACTTAGGTGGGTCTTGGGGGGGGTCTTGGGTGGGGGTATTTAGGGGGGTACTTAGGGGGGTCTTGGGGGGGTACTTAGGGGGCCTTGGGGGGGGGGCTTAGGGGGGTCTTGGGGGGGTACTTAGGAGGGTACTTAGGGGGGTACTTAGGTGGGTACTTCGGGGGGTCCTGGGGGTGTACTTAGGGGGGTACTTAGAAGGGTCTTGGGGGGGGGGGACTTGTAGGGGGTACATAGGGGGGTACTTAGGGGGGTCTTGGTGGGGTCTTGGGGGGGTACTTAGGGGGGTCGTGGGTAGGTTGGGCTTGGGGGGGTATTTATGGGGGTACTTAGGGGGGTCTTGGGGGGGTACTTATGGGGGTACTTAGGGTGGTACTTAGGGGGGTCTTGGGGTGGTACTTAGCGGGTTACTTAGGAGGGTCTTGGGGGGGGTACTTAGGGGGGTCTTGGTGGGGGGTACTTAGGGGGGTCTTGGGGGAGTACTTAGGGGGGGTACTTAGTGGGGTCTGTGGGGGGTTCTTAGGGGGGTACTTAGGGTGGTCTTGGGGGGGGGATATTTAGGGGGGTACTTAAGGGGGTACTTATGGGGGTACTTATGGGGGTACTTAGGGTGGTACTTAGGGGGCCTTGGGGGGTTCTTAGGGTGGTCTTGGGGGGGGGCTTAGGGGGGTCTTGGGGGGGTACTTAGGGTGGTACTTAGGGAGGTACTTAGGGGGGTCTTGGGGGGGTACTTAGGAGGGTACTTAGGGGGGTACTTAGGTGGGTACTTCGGGGGGTCCTGGGGGTGTACTTAGGGGGGTACTTAGTGGGGTACTTAGAAGGGTCTTGGGGGGGGGACTTGTGGGGGGTACTTAGGGGGGTACTTAGGGGGGTCTTGGGGGGGGGGTACTTAGGGGGGTCTTGGTGGGGTCTTGGGGGGGTACTTAGGGGGGTCTTGGGTAGGTTGGGCTTGGGGGGGTATTTATGGTGGTACTTAGGGGGGTCTTGGGGGGGTACTTAGCGGGTTACTTAGGAGGGTCTTGGGTGGTACTTAGGGGGGCTTGGGGGGGGGGGGGTACTTAGGGGGGTACTTAGGGGGGTACTTAGTGGGGTACTTAGGGGAGTCTTGAGGTGGTACTTAGGGGGGTACTTAGGGGGGTCTTGGGTGGGTTGGGCTTGGAGGGGGTAATTAGGGGGGTACTTAGAGGGTCTTGTGGGGGTACTTAGGGGGCCTTGGGTGGTTCTTAGGGTGGTCTTGGGGGGGGGCTTAGGGGGGGTCTTGGGGGGGTACTTAGGGTGGTACTTAGGGAGGTACTTAAGGAGGTCTTGGGGGGGTACTTAGGAGGGTACTTAGGGGAGTCTTGAGGGGGTACTTAGGGGGGTACTTAGGTGGGTACTTCGGGGGGTCCTGGGGATGTACTTAGGGGGGGTACTTAGGGGGGTCTTGGGGGGGGGACTTATGAGGGTACATTGGGGGGTCTTGGGGGGGGTATTTAGGGGGGTACTTATGGGGGTACTTAGGTGGGTCTTGGGGGGGGTCTTGGGTGGGGGTATTTAGGGGGGTACTTAGGGGGGTCTTGGGGGGGTACTTAGGGGGCCTTGGGGGGGGGGCTTAGGGGGGTCTTGGGGGGGGTACTTAGGAGGGTACTTAGGGGGGTACTTAGGTGGGTACTTCGGGGGGTCCTGGGGGTGTACTTAGGGGGGTACTTAGAAGGGTCTTGGGGGGGGGGGACTTGTAGGGGGGTACATAGGGGGGTACTTAGGGGGGTCTTGGTGGGGTCTTGGGGGGGGTACTTAGGGGGGTCGTGGGTAGGTTGGGCTTGGGGGGGTATTTATGGGGGTACTTAGGGGGGTCTTGGGGGGGTACTTATGGGGGTACTTAGGGTGGTACTTAGGGGGGTCTTGGGGTGGTACTTAGCGGGTTACTTAGGAGGGTCTTGGGGGGGGTACTTAGGGGGGTCTTGGTGGGGGGTACTTAGGGGGGTCTTGGGGGAGTACTTAGGGGGGTACTTAGTGGGGTCTGTGGGGGGTTCTTAGGGGGGGTACTTAGGGTGGTCTTGGGGGGGGGATATTTAGGGGGGTACTTAAGGGGGTACTTATGGGGGTACTTATGGGGGTACTTAGGGTGGTACTTAGGGGGCCTTGGGGGGTTCTTAGGGTGGTCTTGGGGGGGGGCTTAGGGGGGTCTTGGGGGGGTACTTAGGGTGGTACTTAGGGAGGTACTTAGGGGGGTCTTGGGGGGGTACTTAGGAGGGTACTTAGGGGGGTACTTAGGTGGGTACTTCGGGGGGTCCTGGGGGTGTACTTAGGGGGGTACTTAGTGGGGTACTTAGAAGGGTCTTGGGGGGGGGACTTGTGGGGGGTACTTAGGGGGGTACTTAGGGGGGTCTTGGGGGGGGGTACTTAGGGGGGTCTTGGTGGGGTCTTGGGGGGGTACTTAGGGGGGTCTTGGTAGGTTGGGCTTGGGGGGGTATTTATGGTGGTACTTAGGGGGGTCTTGGGGGGGGTACTTAGCGGGTTACTTAGGAGGGTCTTGGGTGGTACTTAGGGGGGCTTGGGGGGGGGGGGTACTTAGGGGGGTACTTAGGGGGGTACTTAGTGGGGTCTGTGGGGGGTTCTTAGGGGGGTACTTAGGGTGGTCTTGGGGGGGGGATATTTAGGGGGCTACTTAGGGGGGGTACTTATGGGGGTACTTATGGGGGTACTTAGGGTGGTACTTAGGGTGGTCTTGGGGGGGGTTACTTGGGGTGGTCTTGGGGGGGTGGGTACTTAAGGGGGTACTTAGGGGGGCTTGGTGGGGTACTTAGGGGGGTCTTGGGGTGGTACTTAGGCGGGTACTTAGGGGAGTCTTGAGGGAGTACTTAGGGTGCCTTGGGGGGTTCTTAGGGTGGTCTTGGGGGTTGGGGCTTAGGGGGGTCTTGAGGGGGTACTTAGGGGGGTACTTAGGGGGGTACTTCAGGGGGTACTTAGGGTGGTACTTAGGAGGGTCTTGGGGGGGGGGGGTACTTGGGGTTGTCTTGGGGGGTGGGGGGTACTTAAGGGGGTACTTAGGGGGGCTTGGGGGGGTACTTAGGGGGGTACTTAGTGGGGTACTTAGGGGGGTACTTAGGGGGGTCTTGGGTGGGTTGGGCTTGGTGGGGGTATTTAGGGGGGTCTTGGGGGCGTCCTGGGGGGGTACTTATGGGGGTACTTAGGGGGGTCTTGGGGGGGTAGTTAGGGGGGTACTTAGGGGGGTCTTGAGGGGGGTATTTAGGGGGGTACTTATAGGGGTACTTAGGGTGGTACTTAGGGCGGTACTTAGGGGGGTCCTGGGGGGGTACTTATGGGGGTACTTAGGGGGGTCTTGGGGGGGTACTTAGGGTGGTACTTAGGGAGGTACTTAAGGGGGTCTTGGGGTGGTACTTAGGAGGGTACTTAGGGGGGTACTTAGGTGGGTACTTCGGGGGGTCCTGGGGGTGTACTTAGGGGGGTACTTAGGGGGGTACTTAGAAGGGTCTTGGGGGGGGGGACTTGTGGGAGGTACATAGGGGGGTACTTAGGGGGGTCTTGGTGGGGTCTTGGGAGGGTACTTAGGGTGGTCGTGGGTAGGTTGGGTTTGGGGGGGTATTTATGGGGGTACTTAGGGGGGTCTTGGGGGGGGTACTTATGGGGGTACTTAGGGTGGTACTTAGTGGGGTCTTGGGGTGGTACTTAGTGGGGTCTTGGGGTGGTACTTAGCGGGTTACTTAGGAGGGTCTTGGGGGGGTACTTAGGGGGGTCTTGGTGGGGGGTACTTAGGGGGGTACTTAGGGGGGTCTTGGGGGAGTACTTAGGGGGGTACTTAGTGGGGTCTGTGGGGGGTTCTTAGGGTGGTACTTAGGGTGGTCTTGGGGGGGGGGATATTTAGGGGGGTACTTAAGGGGGGTACTTATGGGGGGTACTTATGGGGGTACATAGGGTGGTACTTAGGGGGGTCTTGAGGGGGTACTTAGGGGGGTCGTGGGTAGGTTGGGCTTGGGGGGGTATTTATGGGGGTACTTAGGGGGGTCTTGGGGAGGTACTTATGGGGGTACTTAGGGTGGTACTTAGGGGGGTCTTGGGGTGGTACTTAGCGGGTTACTTAGGAGGGTCTTGGGGGGGTACTTAGGGGGGTCTTGGTGGGGGGTACTTAGGGGGGTACTTAGGGGGGTCTTGGGGGAGTACTTAGGGGGGTACTTAGGGGGGCACTTAGGTGGGTACTTCGGGGGGTCCTGGGGGTGTACTTAGGGGGGTACTTAGGGGGGTACTTAGAAGGGTCTTGGGGGGGGGGACTTGTGGGGGGTACATAGGGGGGTACTTAGGGGGGTCTTGGGGGGTCTTGGGGGGGTACTTAGGGGGGTCGTGGGTAGGTTGGGCTTGGGGGGGTATTTATGGGGGTACTTAGGGGGGTCTTGGGGAGGTACTTATGGGGGTACTTAGGGTGGTACTTAGGGGGGTCTTGGGGTGGTACTTAGCGGGTTACTTAGGAGGGTCTTGGGGGGGTACTTAGGGGGGTCTTGGGGGAGTACTTAGGGGGGTACTTAGTGGGGTCTGTGGGGGGTTCTTAGGGGGGTACTTAGGGTGGTCTTGGGGGGGGGATATTTAGGGGGGTACTTAAGGGGGGTACTTATGGGGGGTACTTATGGGGGTACTTAGGGTGGTACTTAGGGGGGTCTTGGGTGGGTACTTGGGGTGGTCTTGGGGGGGGTGGTACTTAAGGGGGTACTTAGAGGGCTTGGGGGGGTACTTAGGGGGGGTACTTAGTGGGGTACTTAGGGGAGTCTTGAGGGGGTACTTAGGGGGGTCTTGGTGGGGGGTACTTAGGGGGGTACTTAGGGGGGTCTTGGGGGAGTACTTAGGGGGGGTACTTAGTGGGGTCTGTGGGGGGTTCTTAGGGTGGTCTTGGAGGGGGGGGATATTTAGGGGGGTACTTAAGGGGGTACTTATGGGGGTACTTAGGGTGGTACTTAGGGGGCCTTGGGGGGTTCTTAGGGTGGTCTTGGGGGGGGGGCTTAGGGGGGTCTTGGGGGGGTATTTAGGGTGGTACTTAGGGAGGTACTTAGGGGGGTCTTGGGGGGGTACTTAGGAGGGTACTTAGGGGGGTACTTAGGTGGGTACTTCGGGGGGTCCTGGGGGTGTACTTAGGGGGGTACTTAGTGGGGTACTTAGAAGGGTCTTGGGGGGTGGACTTGTGGGGGGTACTTAGGGGGGTACTTAGGGGGGTCTTGGGGGGGGGTACTTAGGGGGGTCTTGGTGGGGTCTTGGGGGGGTACTTAGGGGGGTCTTGGGTAGGTTGGGCTTGGGGGGGTATTTATGGTGGTACTTAGGGGGGTCTTGGGGGGGGGTACTTAGCGGGTTACTTAGGAGGGTCTTGGGTGGTACTTAGGGGGGCTTGGGGGGGGGGTACTTAGGGGGGTACTTAGGGGGGTACTTAGTGGGGTCTGTGGGGGGTTCTTAGGGGGGTACTTAGGGTGGTCTTGGGGGGGGGGGATATTTAGGGGGCTACTTAGGGGGGTACTTATGGGGGTACTTATGGGGGTACTTAGGGTGGTACTTAGGGTGGTCTTGGGGGGGGTTACTTGGGGTGGTCTTGGGGGGGTGGGTACTTAAGGGGGGTACTTAGGGGGGCTTGGTGGGGTACTTAGGGGGGTCTTGGGGTGGTACTTAGGGGGGTACTTAGGGGAGTCTTGAGGGAGTACTTAGGGTGCCTTGGGGGGTTCTTAGGGTGGTCTTGGGGGGGGGGGGGCTTAGGGGGGTCTTGAGGGGGTACTTAGGGGGGTACTTAGGGGGGTACTTCAGGGGGTACTTAGGGTGGTACTTAGGAGGGTCTTGGGGGGGGGGGTACTTGGGGTTGTCTTGGGGGGTGGGGGTACTTAAGGGGGTACTTAGGGGGGCTTGGGGGGGTACTTAGGGGGGTACTTAGTGGGGTACTTAGGGGAGTCTTGAGGGGGTACTTAGGGGGGTACTTAGGGGGGTCTTGGGGGCGTCCTGGGGGGGTACTTATGGGGGTACTTAGGGGGGTCTTGGGGGGGTAGTTAGGGGGGTACTTAGGGGGGTCTTGAGGGGGGTATTTAGGGGGGTACTTATGGGGGTACTTAGGGTGGTACTTAGGGCGGTACTTAGGGGGGGTCCTGGGGGGGGTACTTATGGGGGTACTTAGGGGGGTCTTGGGGGGGTACTTAGGGTGGTACTTAG